>NW_026698354.1:0-26210 GCF_030435755.1 Ochotona princeps
TTTGGTGGCATGTGAAACCCGCATGTGGAGCATTCGTTTGTGTGGGATGCTCTACCAGGCTCATTTCATTCCTAGGCACTCAAAGGGCACTAAGCACAGAGTGTGAAAACTGAGTTTCCTTGAGAGCTGCTTGGAAGCCTGATGGTGTGTGAAGTTAGTGAGCCAAATGGAGTTGTTCTCCCACAAGAACCACTCGGCTGATCCTTCTTCAATATGCCCTTCACCAACATGCAGTGTTTCCTTGATTGAATTAGCTCTCACACCAATATTTGCGTCTAGAGCCTTTGCATTGAGGGCTATCTGAAAACGGCTGTGGCGCTGAAGTTGCCTGTGAATGTGGAGTTGGTGGCATGTGAAACCCGCATGTGGAGCATTGGTTTGTGTGGGATGCTCTACCAGGTTCATTCCTAGATAATGCACTCAAAGGGCACTAAGCATAGAGTGTGAAAACTGAGTTTCCTTGAGAGCTGCTTGGAAGCCTGATGGTGTGTGAAGTTAGTGAGCCAAATGGAGTTGTTCTCCCACAAGAACCACTTGGCTGATCCTTCTTCAATATGCCTTTCACTAACATGCAGTGTTTCCTTGATTGAATTAGCTCTCACACCAATATTTGCGTCTAGAGCCTTTGCATTGAGGGCTATCTGAAAACGGCTGTGGCGCTGAAGTTGCCTGTGAATGTGGAGTTGGTGGCATGTGAAACCCGCATGTGGAGCATTGGTTTGTGTGGGATGCTCTACCAGCTTCATTTCAGTCCTAGGCACTCAAAGGGCACTAAGCATAGAGTGTGAAAACTGAGTTTCCTTGAGAGCTGCTTGGAAGCCTGATGGTGTGTGAAGTTAGTGAGCCAAATGGAGTTGTTCTCCCACAAGAACCACTCGGCTGATCCTTCTTCAATATGCCCTTCACCAACATGCAGTGTTTCCTTGATTGAATTAGCTCTCACACCAATATTTGCGTCTAGAGCCTTTGCATTGAGGGCTATCTGAAAACGGCTGTGGCGCTGAAGTTGCCTGTGAATGTGGAGTTGGTGGCATGTGAAACCCGCATGTGGAGCATTGGTTTGTGTGGGATGCTCTACCAGGTTCATTCCTAGATAATGCACTCAAAGGGCACTAAGCATAGAGTGTGAAAACTGAGTTTCCTTGAGAGCTGCTTGGAAGCCTGATGGTGTGTGAAGTTAGTGAGCCAAATGGAGTTGTTCTCCCACAAGAACCACTCGGCTGATCCTTCTTCAATATGCCCTTCACCAACATGCAGTGTTTCCTTGATTGAATTAGCTCTCACACCAATATTTGCGTCTAGAGCCTTTGCATTGAGGGCTTTCTGAAAACGGCTGTGGCGCTGAAGTTGCCTGTGAATGTGGAGTTGGTGGCATGTGAAACCCGCATGTGGAGCATTCGTTTGTGTGGGATGCTCTACCAGGTTCATTCCTAGATAATGCACTCAAAGGGCACTAAGCATAGAGTGTGAAAACTGAGTTTCCTTGAGAGCTGCTTGGAAGCCTGATGGTGTGTGAAGTTAGTGAGCCAAATGGAGTTGTTCTCCCACAAGAACCACTCGGCTGATCCTTCTTCAATATGCCCTTCACCAACATGCAGTGTTTCCTTGATTGAATTAGCTCTCACACCAATATTTGCGTCTAGAGCCTTTGCATTGAGGGCTATCTGAAAACGGCTGTGGCGCTGAAGTTGCCTGTGAATGTGGAGTTGGTGGCATGTGAAACCCGCATGTGGAGCATTCGTTTGTGTGGGATGCTCTACCAGGTTCATTCCTAGATAATGCACTCAAAGGGCACTAAGCATAGAGTGTGAAAACTGAGTTTCCTTGAGAGCTGCTTGGAAGCCTGATGGTGTGTGAAGTTAGTGAGCCAAATGGAGTTGTTCTCCCACAAGAACCACTCGGCTGATCCTTCTTCAATATGCCTTTCACTAACATGCAGTGTTTCCTTGATTGAATTAGCTCTCACACCAATATTTGCGTCTAGAGCCTTTGCATTGAGGGCTATCTGAAAACGGCTGTGGCGCTGAAGTTGCCTGTGAATGTGGAGTTGGTGGCATGTGAAACCCGCATGTGGAGCATTCGTTTGTGTGGGATGCTCTACCAGGTTCATTCCAAGATAATGCACTCAAAGGGCACTAAGCATAGAGTGTGAAAACTGAGTTTCCTTGAGAGCTGCTTGGAAGCCTGATGGTGTGTGAAGTTAGTGAGCCAAATGGAGTTGTTCTCCCACAAGAACCACTCGGCTGATCCTTCTTCAATATGCCCTTCACCAACATGCAGTGTTTCCTTGATTGAATTAGCTCTCACACCAATATTTGCGTCTAGAGCCTTTGCATTGAGGGCTATCTGAAAACGGCTGTGGCGCTGAAGTTGCCTGTGAATGTGGAGTTGGTGGCATGTGAAACCCGCATGTGGAGCATTCTTTTGTGTGGGATGCTCACCAAGCTTCATTTCAGTCCTAGACACTCAAAGAGCACTAAGCATAGAGTGTGAAAACTGAGTTTCCTTGAGAGCTGCTTGGAAGCCTGATGGTGTGTGAAGTTAGTGAGCCAAATGGAGTTGTTCTCCCACAAGAACCACTCGGCTGATCCTTTTTCAATATGCCCTTCACCAACATGCAGTGTTTCCTTGATTGAATTAGCTCTCACACCAATATTTGCGTCTAGAGCCTTTGCATTGAGGGCTATCTGAAAACGGCTGTGGCGCTGAAGTTGCCTGTGAATGTGGAGTTGGTGGCATGTGAAACCCGCATGTGGAGCATTGGTTTGTGTGGGATGCTCTACCAGGTTCATTCCTAGATAATGCACTCAAAGGGCACTAAGCATAGAGTGTGAAAACTGAGTTTCCTTGAGAGCTGCTTGGAAGCCTGATTATGGTGTGTGAAGTTAGTGAGCCAAATGGAGTTGTTCTCCCACAAGAACCACTCGGCTGATCCTTCTTCAATATGCCCTTCACCAACATGCAGTGTTTCCTTGATTGAATTAGCTCTCACACCAATATTTGCGTCTAGAGCCTTTGCATTGAGGGCTATCTGAAAACGGCTGTGGCGCTGAAGTTGCCTGTGAATGTGGAGTTGGTGGCATGTGAAACCCGCATGTGGAGCATTCGTTTGTGTGGGATGCTCTACCAGGTTCATTCCTAGATAATGCACTCAAAGGGCACTAAGCATAGAGTGTGAAAACTGAGTTTCCTTGAGAGCTGCTTGGAAGCCTGATGGTGTGTGAAGTTAGTGAGCCAAATGGAGTTGTTCTCCCACAAGAACCACTTGGCTGATCCTTCTTCAATATGCCTTTCACTAACATGCAGTGTTTCCTTGATTGAATTAGCTCTCACACCAATATTTGCGTCTAGAGCCTTTGCATTGAGGGCTATCTGAAAACGGCTGTGGCGCTGAAGTTGCCTGTGAATGTGGAGTTGGTGGCATGTGAAACCCGCATGTGGAGCATTGGTTTGTGTGGGATGCTCTACCAGGTTCATTCCTAGATAATGCACTCAAAGGGCACTAAGCATAGAGTGTGAAAACTGAGTTTCCTTGAGAGCTGCTTGGAAGCCTGATGGTGTGTGAAGTTAGTGAGCCAAATGGAGTTGTTCTCCCACAAGAACCACTTGGCTGATCCTTCTTCAATATGCCTTTCACTAACATGCAGTGTTTCCTTGATTGAATTAGCTCTCACACCAATATTTGCGTCTAGAGCCTTTGCATCGAGGGCTATCTGAAAACGGCTGTGGCGCTGAAGTTGCCTGTGAATGTGGAGTTGGTGGCATGTGAAACCCGCATGTGGAGCATTGGTTTGTGTGGGATGCTCTACAGCTTCATTTCAGTCCTAGGCACTCAAAGGGCACTAAGCATAGAGTGTGAAAACTGAGTTTCCTTGAGAGCTGCTTGGAAGCCTGATGGTGTGTGAAGTTAGTGAGCCAAATGGAGTTGTTCTCCCACAAGAACCACTCGGCTGATCCTTCTTCAATATGCCCTTCACCAACATGCAGTGTTTCCTTGATTGAATTAGCTCTCACACCAATATTTGCGTCTAGAGCCTTTGCATTGAGGGCTTTCTGAAAACGGCTGTGGCGCTGAAGTTGCCTGTGAATGTGGAGTTGGTGGCATGTGAAACCCGCATGTGGAGCATTCGTTTGTGTGGGATGCTCTACCAGGTTCATTCCTAGATAATGCACTCAAAGGGCACTAAGCATAGAGTGTGAAAACTGAGTTTCCTTGAGAGCTGCTTGGAAGCCTGATGGTGTGTGAAGTTAGTGAGCCAAATGGAGTTGTTCTCCCACAAGAACCACTCGGCTGATCCTTCTTCAATATGCCCTTCACCAACATGCAGTGTTTCCTTGATTGAATTAGCTCTCACACCAATATTTGCGTCTAGAGCCTTTGCATTGAGGGCTATCTGAAAACGGCTGTGGCGCTGAAGTTGCCTGTGAATGTGGAGTTGGTGGCATGTGAAACCCGCATGTGGAGCATTGGTTTGTGTGGGATGCTCTACCAGGTTCATTCCTAGATAATGCACTCAAAGGGCACTAAGCATAGAGTGTGAAAACTGAGTTTCCTTGAGAGCTGCTTGGAAGCCTGATGGTGTGTGAAGTTAGTGAGCCAAATGGAGTTGTTCTCCCACAAGAACCACTCGGCTGATCCTTCTTCAATATGCCTTTCACTAACATGCAGTGTTTCCTTGATTGAATTAGCTCTCACACCAATATTTGCGTCTAGAGCCTTTGCATTGAGGGCTATCTGAAAACGGCTGTGGCGCTGAAGTTGCCTGTGAATGTGGAGTTGGTGGCATGTGAAACCCGCATGTGGAGCATTCGTTTGTGTGGGATGCTCTACCAGGTTCATTCCAAGATAATGCACTCAAAGGGCACTAAGCATAGAGTGTGAAAACTGAGTTTCCTTGAGAGCTGCTTGGAAGCCTGATGGTGTGTGAAGTTAGTGAGCCAAATGGAGTTGTTCTCCCACAAGAACCACTCGGCTGATCCTTCTTCAATATGCCCTTCACCAACATGCAGTGTTTCCTTGATTGAATTAGCTCTCACACCAATATTTGCGTCTAGAGCCTTTGCATTGAGGGCTATCTGAAAACGGCTGTGGCGCTGAAGTTGCCTGTGAATGTGGAGTTGGTGGCATGTGAAACCCGCATGTGGAGCATTGGTTTGTGTGGGATGCTCTACCAGGTTCATTCCTAGATAATGCACTCAAAGGGCACTAAGCATAGAGTGTGAAAACTGAGTTTCCTTGAGAGCTGCTTGGAAGCCTGATGGTGTGTGAAGTTAGTGAGCCAAATGGAGTTGTTCTCCCACAAGAACCACTCGGCTGATCCTTCTTCAATATGCCCTTCACCAACATGCAGTGTTTCCTTGATTGAATTAGCTCTCACACCAATATTTGCGTCTAGAGCCTTTGCATTGAGGGCTATCTGAAAACGGCTGTGGCGCTGAAGTTGCCTGTGAATGTGGAGTTGGTGGCATGTGAAACCCGCATGTGGAGCATTCGTTTGTGTGGGATGCTCTACCAGGTTCATTCCTAGATAATGCACTCAAAGGGCACTAAGCATAGAGTGTGAAAACTGAGTTTCCTTGAGAGCTGCTTGGAAGCCTGATGGTGTGTGAAGTTAGTGAGCCAAATGGAGTTGTTCTCCCACAAGAACCACTCGGCTGATCCTTCTTCAATATGCCCTTCACCAACATGCAGTGTTTCCTTGATTGAATTAGCTCTCACACCAATATTTGCGTCTAGAGCCTTTGCATTGAGGGCTTTCTGAAAACGGCTGTGGCGCTGAAGTTGCCTGTGAATGTGGAGTTGGTGGCATGTGAAACCCGCATGTGGAGCATTCGTTTGTGTGGGATGCTCTACCAGGTTCATTCCTAGATAATGCACTCAAAGGGCACTAAGCATAGAGTGTGAAAACTGAGTTTCCTTGAGAGCTGCTTGGAAGCCTGATGGTGTGTGAAGTTAGTGAGCCAAATGGAGTTGTTCTCCCACAAGAACCACTCGGCTGATCCTTCTTCAATATGCCCTTCACCAACATGCAGTGTTTCCTTGATTGAATTAGCTCTCACACCAATATTTGCGTCTAGAGCCTTTGCATTGAGGGCTATCTGAAAACGGCTGTGGCGCTGAAGTTGCCTGTGAATGTGGAGTTGGTGGCATGTGAAACCCGCATGTGGAGCATTGGTTTGTGTGGGATGCTCTACCAGGTTCATTCCTAGATAATGCACTCAAAGGGCACTAAGCATAGAGTGTGAAAACTGAGTTTCCTTGAGAGCTGCTTGGAAGCCTGATGGTGTGTGAAGTTAGTGAGCCAAATGGAGTTGTTCTCCCACAAGAACCACTCGGCTGATCCTTCTTCAATATGCCCTTCACCAACATGCAGTGTTTCCTTGATTGAATTAGCTCTCACACCAATATTTGCGTCTAGAGCCTTTGCATTGAGGGCTATCTGAAAACGGCTGTGGCGCTGAAGTTGCCTGTGAATGTGGAGTTGGTGGCATGTGAAACCCGCATGTGGAGCATTGGTTTGTGTGGGATGCTCTACCAGGTTCATTCCTAGATAATGCACTCAAAGGGCACTAAGCATAGAGTGTGAAAACTGAGTTTCCTTGAGAGCTGCTTGGAAGCCTGATGGTGTGTGAAGTTAGTGAGCCAAATGGAGTTGTTCTCCCACAAGAACCACTCGGCTGATCCTTCTTCAAAATGCCCTTCACCAACATGCAGTGTTTCCTTGATTGAATTAGCTCTCACACCAATATTTGCGTCTGGAGCCTTTGCATTGAGGGCTTTCTGAAAACGGCTGTGGCGCTGAAGTTGCCTGTGAATGTGGAGTTGGTGGCATGTGAAACCCGCATGTGGAGCATTCGTTTGTGTGGGATGCTCTACCAGGTTCATTCCTAGATAATGCACTCAAAGGGCACTAAGCATAGAGTGTGAAAACTGAGTTTCCTTGAGAGCTGCTTGGAAGCCTGATGGTGTGTGAAGTTAGTGAGCCAAATGGAGTTGTTCTCCCACAAGAACCACTCGGCTGATCCTTCTTCAATATGCCCTTCACCAACATGCAGTGTTTCCTTGATTGAATTAGCTCTCACACCAATATTTGCGTCTAGAGCCTTTGCATTGAGGGCTATCTGAAAACGGCTGTGGCGCTGAAGTTGCCTGTGAATGTGGAGTTGGTTGCATGTGAAACCCGCATGTGGAGCATTCGTTTGTGTGGGATGCTCTACCAGGTTCATTCCTAGATAATGCACTCAAAGGGCACTAAGCATAGAGTGTGAAAACTGAGTTTCCTTGAGAGCTGCTTGGAAGCCTGATGGTGTGTGAAGTTAGTGAGCCAAATGGAGTTGTTCTCCCACAAGAACCACTCGGCTGATCCTTCTTCAATATGCCTTTCACTAACATGCAGTGTTTCCTTGATTGAATTAGCTCTCACACCAATATTTGCGTCTAGAGCCTTTGCATTGAGGGCTATCTGAAAACGGCTGTGGCGCTGAAGTTGCCTGTGAATGTGGAGTTGGTGGCATGTGAAACCCGCATGTGCAGCATTGGTTTGTGTGGGATGCTCTACCAGGTTCATTCCAAGATAATGCACTCAAAGGGCACTAAGCATAGAGTGTGAAAACTGAGTTTCCTTGAGAGCTGCTTGGAAGCCTGATGGTGTGTGAAGTTAGTGAGCCAAATGGAGTTGTTCTCCCACAAGAACCACTCGGCTGATCCTTCTTCAATATGCCCTTCACCAACATGCAGTGTTTCCTTGATTGAATTAGCTCTCACACCAATATTTGCGTCTAGAGCCTTTGCATTGAGGGCTATCTGAAAACGGCTGTGGCGCTGAAGTTGCCTGTGAATGTGGAGTTGGTGGCATGTGAAACCCGCATGTGGAGCATTCTTTTGTGTGGGATGCTCACCAAGCTTCATTTCAGTCCTAGACACTCAAAGAGCACTAAGCATAGAGTGTGAAAACTGAGTTTCCTTGAGAGCTGCTTGGAAGCCTGATGGTGTGTGAAGTTAGTGAGCCAAATGGAGTTGTTCTCCCACAAGAACCACTCGGCTGATCCTTCTTCAATATGCCCTTCACCAACATGCAGTGTTTCCTTGATTGAATTAGCTCTCACACCAATATTTGCGTCTAGAGCCTTTGCATTGAGGGCTATCTGAAAACGGCTGTGGCGCTGAAGTTGCCTGTGAATGTGGAGTTGGTGGCATGTGAAACCCGCATGTGGAGCATTGGTTTGTGTGGGATGCTCTACCAGGTTCATTCCTAGATAATGCACTCAAAGGGCACTAAGCATAGAGTGTGAAAACTGAGTTTCCTTGAGAGCTGCTTGGAAGCCTGATGGTGTGTGAAGTTAGTGAGCCAAATGGAGTTGTTCTCCCACAAGAACCACTTGGCTGATCCTTCTTCAATATGCCTTTCACTAACATGCAGTGTTTCCTTGATTGAATTAGCTCTCACACCAATATTTGCGTCTAGAGCCTTTGCATTGAGGGCTATCTGAAAACGGCTGTGGCGCTGAAGTTGCCTGTGAATGTGGAGTTGGTGGCATGTGAAACCCGCATGTGGAGCATTGGTTTGTGTGGGATGCTCTACCAGCTTCATTTCAGTCCTAGGCACTCAAAGGGCACTAAGCATAGAGTGTGAAAACTGAGTTTCCTTGAGAGCTGCTTGGAAGCCTGATGGTGTGTGAAGTTAGTGAGCCAAATGGAGTTGTTCTCCCACAAGAACCACTCGGCTGATCCTTCTTCAATATGCCCTTCACCAACATGCAGTGTTTCCTTGATTGAATTAGCTCTCACACCAATATTTGCGTCTAGAGCCTTTGCATTGAGGGCTATCTGAAAACGGCTGTGGCGCTGAAGTTGCCTGTGAATGTGGAGTTGGTTGCATGTGAAACCCGCATGTGGAGCATGCGTTTGTGTGGAATGCTCACCAAGCTTCATTTCAGTCCTAGGCACTCAAAGGGCACTAAGCATAGAGTGTGAAAACTGAGTTTCCTTGAGAGCTGCTTGGAAGCCTGATGGTGTCTGAAGTTAGTGAGCCAAATGGAGTTGTTCTCCCACAAGAACCACTCAGCTGATCCTTCTTCAATATGCCCTTCACCAACATGCAGTGTTTCCTTGATTGAATTAGCTCTCACACCAATATTTGCGTCTAGAGCCTTTACATTGAGCGCTATCTGAAAACGGCTGTGGCGCTGAAGTTGCCTGAGAATGTGGAGTTGGTGGCATGTGAAAACCGCATGTGGAGCATTGGTTTGTGTGGGATGCTCTACCAGGTTCATTCCTAGATAATGCACTCAAAGGGCACTAAGCATAGAGTGTGAAAACTGAGTTTCCTTGAGAGCTGCTTGGAAGCCTGATGGTGTGTGAAGTTAGTGAGCCAAATGGAGTTGTTCTCCCACAAGAACCACTCGGCTGATCCTTCTTCAATATGCCCTTCACCAACATGCAGTGTTTCCTTGATTGAATTAGCTCTCACACCAATATTTGTGTCTAGAGCCTTTGCATTGAGGGCTATCTGAAAACGGCTGTGGCGCTGAAGTTGCCTGTGAATGTGGAGTTGGTGGCATGTGAAACCCGCATGTGGAGCATTGGTTTGTGTGGGATGCTCTACCAGGTTCATTCCTAGATAATGCACTCAAAGGGCACTAAGCATAGAGTGTGAAAACTGAGTTTCCTTGAGAGCTGCTTGGAAGCCTGATGGTGTGTGAAGTTAGTGAGCCAAATGGAGTTGTTCTCCCACAAGAACCACTCGGCTGATCCTTCTTCAATATGCCCTTCACCAACATGCAGTGTTTCCTTGATTGAATTAGCTCTCACACCAATATTTGCGTCTAGATCCTTTGCATTGAGGGCTTTCTGAAAACGGCTGTGGCGCTGAAGTTGCCTGTGAATGTGGAGTTGGTGGCATGTGAAACCCGCATGTGGAGCATTGGTTTGTGTGGGATGCTCTACCAGGTTCATTCCTAGATAATGCACTCAAAGGGCACTAAGCATAGAGTGTGAAAACTGAGTTTCCTTGAGAGCTGC
Source organism: Ochotona princeps (assembly GCF_030435755.1). NCBI lineage: Eukaryota > Metazoa > Chordata > Mammalia > Lagomorpha > Ochotonidae > Ochotona > Ochotona princeps. The sequence continues at coordinate 10,022 of NW_026698354.1, forward strand.
TTGGAAGCCTGATGGTGTGTGAAGTTAGTGAGCCAAATGGAGTTGTTCTCCCACAAGAACCACTTGGCTGATCCTTCTTCAATATGCCTTTCACTAACATGCAGTGTTTCCTTGATTGAATTAGCTCTCACACCAATATTTGCGTCTAGAGCCTTTGCATTGAGGGCTATCTGAAAACGGCTGTGGCGCTGAAGTTGCCTGTGAATGTGGAGTTGGTGGCATGTGAAACCCGCATGTGGAGCATTCGTTTGTGTGGGATGCTCTACCAGCTTCATTTCAGTCCTAGGCACTCAAAGGGCACTAAGCATAGAGTGTGAAAACTGAGTTTCCTTGAGAGCTGCTTGGAAGCCTGATGGTGTGTGAAGTTAGTGAGCCAAATGGAGTTGTTCTCCCACAAGAACCACTCGGCTGATCCTTCTTCAATATGCCCTTCACCAACATGCAGTGTTTCCTTGATTGAATTAGCTCTCACACCAATATTTGCGTCTAGAGCCTTTGCATTGAGGGCTATCTGAAAACGGCTGTGGCGCTGAAGTTGCCGGTGAATGTGGAGTTGGTTGCATGTGAAACCCGCATGTGGAGCATGCGTTTGTGTGGAATGCTCACCAAGCTTCATTTCAGTCCTAGGCACTCAAAGGGCACTAAGCATAGAGTGTGAAAACTGAGTTTCCTTGAGAGCTGCTTGGAAGCCTGATGGTGTCTGAAGTTAGTGAGCCAAATGGAGTTGTTCTCCCACAAGAACCACTCGGCTGATCCTTCTTCAATATGCCCTTCACCAACATGCAGTGTTTCCTTGATTGAATTAGCTCTCACACCAATATTTGCGTCTAGAGCCTTTACATTGAGCGCTATCTGAAAACGGCTGTGGCGCTGAAGTTGCCTGAGAATGTGGAGTTGGTGGCATGTGAAACCCGCATGTGGAGCATTCGTTTGTGTGGGATGCTCACCCAGCTTCATTTCAGTCCTAGGCACTCAAAGGGCACTAAGCATAGAGTGTGAAAACTGAGTTTCCTTGAGAGCTGCTTGGAAGCCTGATGGTGTGTGAAGTTAGTGAGCCAAATGGAGTTGTTCTCCCACAAGAACCACTCGGCTGATCCTTCTTCAATATGCCTTTCACTAAAATGCAGTGTTTCCTTGATTGAATTAGCTCTCACACCAATATTTGCGTCTAGAGCCTTTGCATTGAGGGCTATCTGAAAACGGCTGTGGCGCTGAAGTTGCCTGTGAATGTGGAGTTGGTGGCATGTGAAACCCGCATGTGGAGCATTGGTTTGTGTGGGATGCTCTACCAGGCTCATTTCATTCCTAGGCACTCAAAGGGCACTAAGCACAGAGTGTGAAAACTGAGTTTCCTTGAGAGCTGCTTGGAAGCCTGATGGTGTGTGAAGTTAGTGAGCCAAATGGAGTTGTTCTCCCACAAGAACCACTCGGCTGATCCTTCTTCAATATGCCCTTCACCAACATGCAGTGTTTCCTTGATTGAATTAGCTCTCACACCAATATTTGCGTCTAGAGCCTTTGCATTGAGGGCTATCTGAAAACGGCTGTGGCGCTGAAGTTGCCTGTGAATGTGGAGTTGGTGGCATGTGAAACCCGCATGTGGAGCATTGGTTTGTGTGGGATGCTCTACCAGGTTCATTCCTAGATAATGCACTCAAAGGGCACTAAGCATAGAGTGTGAAAACTGAGTTTCCTTGAGAGCTGCTTGGAAGCCTGATGGTGTCTGAAGTTAGTGAGCCAAATGGAGTTGTTCTCCCACAAGAACCACTCGGCTGATCCTTCTTCAATATGCCCTTCACCAACATGCAGTGTTTCCTTGATTGAATTAGCTCTCACACCAATATTTGCGTCTAGAGCCTTTACATTGAGCGCTATCTGAAAACGGCTGTGGCGCTGAAGTTGCCTGAGAATGTGGAGTTGGTGGCATGTGAAACCCGCATGTGGAGCATTCGTTTGTGTGGGATGCTCACCCAGCTTCATTTCAGTCCTAGGCACTCAAAGGGCACTAAGCATAGAGTGTGAAAACTGAGTTTCCTTGAGAGCTGCTTGGAAGCCTGATGGTGTGTGAAGTTAGTGAGCCAAATGGAGTTGTTCTCCCACAAGAACCACTCGGCTGATCCTTCTTCAATATGCCTTTCACTAAAATGCAGTGTTTCCTTGATTGAATTAGCTCTCACACCAATATTTGCGTCTAGAGCCTTTGCATTGAGGGCTATCTGAAAACGGCTGTGGCGCTGAAGTTGCCTGTGAATGTGGAGTTGGTGGCATGTGAAACCCGCATGTGGAGCATTGGTTTGTGTGGGATGCTCTACCAGGCTCATTTCATTCCTAGGCACTCAAAGGGCACTAAGCACAGAGTGTGAAAACTGAGTTTCCTTGAGAGCTGCTTGGAAGCCTGATGGTGTGTGAAGTTAGTGAGCCAAATGGAGTTGTTCTCCCACAAGAACCACTCGGCTGATCCTTCTTCAATATGCCCTTCACCAACATGCAGTGTTTCCTTGATTGAATTAGCTCTCACACCAATATTTGCGTCTAGAGCCTTTGCATTGAGGGCTACCTGAAAACGGCTGTGGCGCTGAAGTTGCCTGTGAATGTGGAGTTGGTGGCATGTGAAACCCGCATGTGGAGCATTGGTTTGTGTGGGATGCTCTACCAGGTTCATTCCTAGATAATGCACTCAAAGGGCACTAAGCATAGAGTGTGAAAACTGAGTTTCCTTGAGAGCTGCTTGGAAGCCTGATGGTGTGTGAAGTTAGTGAGCCAAATGGAGTTGTTCTCCCACAAGAACCACTCGGCTGATCCTTCTTCAATATGCCCTTCACCAACATGCAGTGTTTCCTTGATTGAATTAGCTCTCACACCAATATTTGCGTCTAGATCCTTTGCATTGAGGGCTTTCTGAAAACGGCTGTGGCGCTGAAGTTGCCTGTGAATGTGGAGTTGGTGGCATGTGAAACCCGCATGTGGAGCATTGGTTTGTGTGGGATGCTCTACCAGGTTCATTCCTAGATAATGCACTCAAAGGGCACTAAGCATAGAGTGTGAAAACTGAGTTTCCTTGAGAGCTGCTTGGAAGCCTGATGGTGTGTGAAGTTAGTGAGCCAAATGGAGTTGTTCTCCCACAAGAACCACTTGGCTGATCCTTCTTCAATATGCCTTTCACTAACATGCAGTGTTTCCTTGATTGAATTAGCTCTCACACCAATATTTGCGTCTAGAGCCTTTGCATTGAGGGCTATCTGAAAACGGCTGTGGCGCTGAAGTTGCCTGTGAATGTGGAGTTGGTGGCATGTGAAACCCGCATGTGGAGCATTCGTTTGTGTGGGATGCTCTACCAGCTTCATTTCAGTCCTAGGCACTCAAAGGGGACTAAGCATAGAGTGTGAAAACTGAGTTTCCTTGAGAGCTGCTTGGAAGCCTGATGGTGTGTGAAGTTAGTGAGCCAAATGGAGTTGTTCTCCCACAAGAACCACTCGGCTGATCCTTCTTCAATATGCCCTTCACCAACATGCAGTGTTTCCTTGATTGAATTAGCTCTCACACCAATATTTGCGTCTAGAGCCTTTGCATTGAGGGCTATCTGAAAACGGCTGTGGCGCTGAAGTTGCTTGTGAATGTGGAGTTGGTTGCATGTGAAACCCGCATGTGGAGCATGCGTTTGTGTGGAATGCTCACCAAGCTTCATTTCAGTCCTAGGCACTCAAAGGGCACTAAGCATAGAGTGTGAAAACTGAGTTTCCTTGAGAGCTGCTTGGAAGCCTGATGGTGTGTGAAGTTAGTGAGCCAAATGGAGTTGTTCTCCCACAAGAACCACTCGGCTGATCCTTCTTCAATATGCCCTTCACCAACATGCAGTGTTTCCTTGATTGAATTAGCTCTCACACCAATATTTGCGTCTAGAGCCTTTGCATTGAGGGCTATCTGAAAACGGCTGTGGCGCTGAAGTTGCCTGTGAATGTGGAGTTGGTGGCATGTGAAACCCGCATGTGGAGCATTGGTTTGTGTGGGATGCTCTACCAGGCTCATTTCATTCCTAGGCACTCAAAGGGCACTAAGCACAGAGTGTGAAAACTGAGTTTCCTTGAGAGCTGCTTGGAAGCCTGATGGTGTGTGAAGTTAGTGAGCCAAATGGAGTTGTTCTCCCACAAGAACCACTCGGCTGATCCTTCTTCAATATGCCCTTCACCAACATGCAGTGTTTCCTTGATTGAATTAGCTCTCACACCAATATTTGCGTCTAGAGCCTTTGCATTGAGGGCTATCTGAAAACGGCTGTGGCGCTGAAGTTGCCTGTGAATGTGGAGTTGGTGGCATGTGAAACCCGCATGTGGAGCATTGGTTTGTGTGGGATGCTCTACCAGGTTCATTCCTAGATAATGCACTCAAAGGGCACTAAGCATAGAGTGTGAAAACTGAGTTTCCTTGAGAGCTGCTTGGAAGCCTGATGGTGTGTGAAGTTAGTGAGCCAAATGGAGTTGTTCTCCCACAAGAACCACTCGGCTGATCCTTCTTCAATATGCCCTTCACCAACATGCAGTGTTTCCTTGATTGAATTAGCTCTCACACCAATATTTGCGTCTAGAGCCTTTGCATTGAGGGCTATCTGAAAACGGCTGTGGCACTGAAGTTGCCTGTGAATGTGGAGTTGGTGGCATGTGAAACCCACAGGTGGAGCATTCGTTTGTGTGGGATGCTCTACCAGGTTCATTCCTAGATAATGCACTCAAAGGGCACTAAGCATAGAGTGTGAAAACTGAGTTTCCTTGAGAGCTGCTTGGAAGCCTGATGGTGTGTGAAGTTAGTGAGCCAAATGGAGTTGTTTTGCCACAAGAACCACTCGGCTGATCCTTCTTCAATATGCCCTTCACCAACATGCAGTGTTTCCTTGATTGAATTAGCTCTCACACCAATATTTGCGTCTAGAGCCTTTGCATTGAGGGCTATCTGAAAACGGCTGTGGCGCTGAAGTTGCTTGTGAATGTGGAGTTGGTGGCATGTGAAACCCGCATGTGGAGCATTCGTTTGTGTGGGATGCTCACCCAGCTTCATTTCAGTCCTAGGCACTCAAAGGGCACTAAGCATAGAGTGTGAAAACTGAGTTTCCTTGAGAGCTGCTTGGAAGCCTGATGGTGTGTGAAGTTAGTGAGCCAAATGGAGTTGTTCTCCCACAAGAACCACTCGGCTGATCCTTCTTCAATATGCCTTTCACTAAAATGCAGTGTTTCCTTGATTGAATTAGCTCTCACACCAATATTTGCGTCTAGAGCCTTTGCATTGAGGGCTATCTGAAAACGGCTGTGGCGCTGAAGTTGCTTGTGAATGTGGAGTTGGTGGCATGTGAAACCCGCATGTGGAGCATTCGTTTGTGTGGGATGCTCTACCAGGCTCATTTCAGTCCTAGGCACTCAAAGGGCACTAAGCACAGAGTGTGAAAACTGAGTTTCCTTGAGAGCTGCTTGGAAGCCTGATGGTGTGTGAAGTTAGTGAGCCAAATGGAGTTGTTCTCCCACAAGAACCACTCGGCTGATCCTTCTTCAATATGCCCTTCACAAACATGCAATGTTTCCTTGTTTGAATTAGCTCTCACACCAATATTTGCGTCTAGAGCCTTTGCATTGAGGGCTATCTGAAAACGGCTGTGGCGCTGAAGTTGCCTGTGAATGTGGAGTTGGTGGCATGTGAAACCCGCATGTGGAGCATTGGTTTGTGTGGGATGCTCTACCAGGTTCATTCCTAGATAATGCACTCAAAGGGCACTAAGCATAGAGTGTGAAAACTGAGTTTCCTTGAGAGCTGCTTGGAAGCCTGATGGTGTGTGAAGTTAGTGAGCCAAATGGAGTTGTTCTCCCACAAGAACCACTCGGCTGATCCTTCTTCAATATGCCCTTCACCAACATGCAGTGTTTCCTTGATTGAATTAGCTCTCACACCAATATTTGCGTCTAGAGCCTTTGCATTGATGGCTATCTGAAAACGGCTGTGGCGCTGAAGTTGCCTGTGAATGTGGAGTTGGTTGCATGTGAAACCCACAGGTGGAGCATTCGTTTGTGTGGGATGCTCTACCAGGTTCATTCCTAGATAATGCACTCAAAGTGCACTAAGCATAGAGTGTGAAAACTGAGTTTCCTTGAGAGCTGCTTGGAAGCCTGATGGTGTGTGAAGTTAGTAAGCCAAATGGAGTTGTTCTCCCACAAGAACCACTCGGCTGATCCTTCTTCAATATGCCTTTCACTAACATGCAGTGTTTCCTTGATTGAATTAGCTCTCACATCAATATTTGCATCTAGAGCCTTTGCATTGAGGGCTATCTGAAAACAGCTGTGGCGCTGAAGTTGCCTGTGAATGTGGAGTTGGTGGCATGTGAAACCCGCATGTGGAGCATTGGTTTGTGTGGGATGCTCTACCAGCTTCATTTCAGTGCTAGGCACTCAAAGGGCACTAAGTATAGAGTGTGAAAACCGAGTTTCCTTGAGAGCTGGTTGGAAGCCTGATGGTGTGTGACGTTAGTGAGCCAAATGGAGTTGTTCTCCCACCAGGACCACTCGGCTGATCCTTCTTCAATATGCCTTTCACTAACATGCAGTGTTTCCTTGATTGAATTAGCTCTCACACGAATATTTGCGTCTAGAGCCTTTGCATTGAGGGCTATCTGAAAACGGCTGTGGCGCTGAAGTTGCCTGTGAATGTGGAGTTGGTTGCATGTGAAACCCGCATGTGGAGCATTCGTTTCTGTGGGATGCTCACCAAGCCTCATTTAAGTCCTAGGCACTCAAAGGGCACTAAGCATAGAGTGTGAAAACTGAGTTTCCTTGAGAGCTGCTTGGAAGCCTGATGGTGTGTGAAGTTAGTGAGCCAAATGGAGTTGTTCTCCCACAAGAACCACTCGGCTGATCCTTCTTCAATATGCCCTTCACCAACATGCAGTGTTTCCTTGATTGAATTAGCTCTCACACCAATATTTGCGTCTAGAGCCTTTACATTGCGCGCTATCTGAAAACGGCTGTGGCGCTGAAGTTGCCTGAGAATGTGGAGTTGGTGGCATGTGAAACCCGCATGTGGAGCATTCGTTTGTGTGGGATGCTCACCAACTTTCATTTCAGTCCTAGGCACTCAAAGGGCACTAAGCATAGAGTGTGAAAACTGAGTTTCCTTGAGAGCTGCTTGGAAGCCTGATGGTGTGTGAAGTTAGTGAGCCAAATGGAGTTGTTCTCCCACAAGAACCACTCGGTTGATCCTTCTTCAATATGCCCTTCACCAACATGCAGTGTTTCCTTGATTGAATTAGCTCTCACACCAATGTTTGCGTCGAGAGCCCTTGCATTGATGGCTATCTGAAAACGGCTGTGGCGCTGAAGTTGCCTGTGAATGTGGAGTTGGTTGCATGTGAAACCCGCATGTGGAGCATTCGTTTGTGTGGGATGCTCTACCAGGTTCATTCCTAGATAATGCACTCAAAGGGCACTAAGCATAGAGTGTGAAAACTGAGTTTCCTTGAGAGCTGCTTGGAAGCCTGATGGTGTGTGAAGTTAGTGAGCCAAATGGAGTTGTTCTCCCACAAGAACCACTCGGCTGATCCTTCTTCAATATGCCCTTCACCAACATGCAGTGTTTCCTTGATTGAATTAGCTCTCACACCAATATTTGCGTCTAGAGCCTTTGCATTGAGGGCTATCTGAAAACGGCTGTGGCGCTGAAGGTGCCTGTGAATGTGGAGTTGGTTGCATGTGAAACCCGCATGTGGAGCATTCTTTTGTGTGGGATGCTCACCAAGCTTCATTTCAGTCCTAGGCACTCAAAGGGCACTAAGCATAGAGTGTGAAAACTGAGTTTCCTTGAGAGCTGCTTGGAAGCCTGATGGTGTGTGAAGTTAGTGAGCCAAATGGAGTTGTACCCCCACAAGAACCACTCGGCTGATCCTTCTTCAATATGCCCTTCACCAACATGCAGTGTTTCCTTGATTGAATTAGCTCTCACACCAATATTTGCGTCTAGAGCCTTTGCATTGAGGGCTATCTGAAAACGGCTGTGGCGCTGAAGGTGCCTGTGAATGTGGAGTTGGTGGCATGTGAAACCTGCATGTGCAGCATTCGTTTGTGTGGGATGCTCTAACAGGTTCATTCCTAGATAATGCACTCAAAGGGCACTAAGCATAGAGTGTGAAAACTGAGTTTCCTTGAGAGCTGCTTGGAAGCCTGATGGTGTGTGAAGTTAGTGAGCCAAATGGAGTTGTTCTCCCACAAGAACCACTCGGCTGATCCTTCTTCAATATGCCCTTCACCAACATGCAGTGTTTCCTTGATTGAATTAGCTCTCACACCAATATTTGCGTCTAGAGCCTTTGCATTGAGGGCTATCTGAAAACGGCTGTGGCGCTGAAGTTGCCTGAGAATGTGGAGTTGGTTGCATGTGAAACCCACAGGTGGAGCATTCGTTTGTGTGGGATGCTCACCAAGCTTCATTTCAGTCCTAGGCACTCAAAGGGCACTAAGCATAGAGTGTGAAAACTGAGTTTCCTTGAGAGCTGCTTGGAAGCCTGATGGTGTGTGAAGTTAGTGAGCCAAATGGAGTTGTTTTGCCACAAGAACCACTCGGCTGATCCTTCTTCAATATGCCCTTCACCAACATGCAGTGTTTCCTTGATTGAATTAGCTCTCACACCAATATTTGCGTCTAGAGCCTTTGCATTGAGGGCTATCTGAAAACGGCTGTGGCGCTGAAGTTGCCTGTGAATGTGGAGTTGGTAGCATGTGAAACCCACAGGTGGAGCATTCGTTTGTGTGGGATGCTCACCAAGCATCATTTCAGTCCTAGGCACTCAAAGGGCACTAAGCATAGAGTGTGAAAACTGAGTTTCCTTGAGAGCTGCTTGGAAGCCTGATGGTGTGTGAAGTTAGTGAGCCAAATGGAGTTGTTCTCCCACAAGAACCACTCGGCTGATCCTTCTTCAATATGCCTTTCACTAACATGCAGTGTTTCCTTGATTGAATTAGCTCTCACACCAATATTTGCGTCTAGAGCCTTTGCATCGAGGGCTATCTGAAAATGGCTGTGGCGCTGAAGTTGCCTGTGAATGTGGAGTTGGTTGCATGTGAAACCCGCATGTGGAGCATTGGTTTGTGTGGGATGCTCTACCAGGTTCATTCCTAGATAATGCACTCAAAGGGCACTAAGCATAGAGTGTGAAAACTGAGTTTCCTTGAGAGCTGCTTGGAAGCCTGATGGTGTGTGAAGTTAGTGAGCCAAATGGAGTTGTTCTCCCACAAGAACCACTCGGCTGATCCTTCTTCAATATGCCCTTCACCAACATGCAGTGTTTCCTTGATTGAATTAGCTCTCACACCAATATTTGCGTCTAGATCCTTTGCATTGAGGGCTTTCTGAAAACGGCTGTGGCGCTGAAGTTGCCTGTGAATGTGGAGTTGGTGGCATGTGAAACCCGCATGTGGAGCATTCGTTTGTGTGGGATGCTCTACCAGGTTCATTCCTAGATAATGCACTCAAAGGGCACTAAGCATAGAGTGTGAAAACTGAGTTTCCTTGAGAGCTGCTTGGAAGCCTGATGGTGTGTGAAGTTAGTGAGCCAAATGGAGTTGTTCTCCCACAAGAACCACTCGGCTGATCCTTCTTCAATATGCCCTTCACCAACATGCAGTGTTTCCTTGATTGAATTAGCTCTCACACCAATATTTGCGTCTAGAGCCTTTGCATTGAGGGCTTTCTGAAAACGGCTGTGGCGCTGAAGTTGCCTGTGAATGTGGAGTTGGTGGCATGTGAAACCCGCATGTGGAGCATTCGTTTGTGTGGGATGCTCTACCAGGTTCATTCCTAGATAATGCACTCAAAGAGCACTAAGCATAGAGTGTGAAAACTGAGTTTCCTTGAGAGCTGCTTGGAAGCCTGATGGTGTGTGAAGTTAGTGAGCCAAATGGAGTTGTTCTCCCACAAGAACCACTCGGCTGATCCTTCTTCAATATGCCCTTCACCAACATGCAGTGTTTCCTTGATTGAATTAGCTCTCACACCAATATTTGCGTCTAGAGCCTTTGCATTGAGGGCTATCTGAAAACGGCTGTGGCGCTGAAGTTGCCTGTGAATGTGGAGTTGGTGGCATGTGAAACCCGCATGTGGAGCATTGGTTTGTGTGGGATGCTCTACCAGGTTCATTCCTAGATAATGCACTCAAAGGGCACTAAGCATAGAGTGTGAAAACTGAGTTTCCTTGAGAGCTGCTTGGAAGCCTGATGGTGTGTGAAGTTAGTGAGCCAAATGGAGTTGTTCTCCCACAAGAACCACTCGGCTGATCCTTCTTCAATATGCCCTTCACCAACATGCAGTGTTTCCTTGATTGAATTAGCTCTCACACCAATATTTGCGTCTAGAGCCTTTGCATTGAGGGCTATCTGAAAACGGCTGTGGCACTGAAGTTGCCTGTGAATGTGGAGTTGGTGGCATGTGAAACCCGGATGTGGAGCATTCGTTTGTGTGGGATGCTCTACCAGGTTCATTCCTAGATAATGCACTCAAAGGGCACTAAGCATAGAGTGTGAAAACTGAGTTTCCTTGAGAGCTGCTTGGAAGCCTGATGGTGTGTGAAGTTAGTGAGCCAAATGGAGTTGTTCTCCCACAAGAACCACTCGGCTGATCCTTCTTCAATATGCCCTTCACCAACATGCAGTGTTTCCTTGATTGAATTAGCTCTCACACCAATATTTGCGTCTAGAGCCTTTGCATTGAGGGCTATCTGAAAACGGCTGTGGCGCTGAAGTTGCCTGTAAATGTGGAGTTGGTTGCATGTGAAACCCGCATGTGGAGCATGCGTTTGTGTGGAATGCTCACCAAGCTTCATTTAAGTCCTAGGCACTCAAAGGGCACTAAGCATAGAGTGTGAAAACTGAGTTTCCTTGAGAGCTGCTTGGAAGCCTGATGGTGTGTGAAGTTAGTGAGCCAAATGGAGTTGTTCTCCCACAAGAACCACTCGGCTGATCCTTCTTCAATATGCCCTTCACCAACATGCAGTGTTTCCTTGATTGAATTAGCTCTCACACCAATATTTGCGTCTAGAGCCTTTGCATTGAGCGCTATCTGAAAACGGCTGTGGCGCTGAAGTTGCCTGAGAATGTGGATTTGGTGGCATGTGAAACCCGCATGTGGAGCATTCGTTTGTGTGGGATGCTCACCCAGCTTCATTTCAGTCCTAGGCACTCAAAGGGCACTAAGCATAGAGTGTGAAAACTGAGTTTCCTTGAGAGCTGCTTGGAAGCCTGATGGTGTGTGAAGTTAGTGAGCCAAATGGAGTTGTTCTCCCACAAGAACCACTCGGCTGATCCTTCTTCAATATGCCCTTCACCAACATGCAGTGTTTCCTTGATTGAATTAGCTCTCACACCAATATTTGCGTCTAGAGCCTTTGCATTGATGGCTATCTGAAAACGGCTGTGGCGCTGAAGTTGCCTGTGAATGTGGAGTTGGTTGCATGTGAAACCCGTATGTGGAGCATTCGTTTCTGTGGGATGCTCACCAAGCCTCATTTAAGTCCTAGGCACTCAAAGGGCACTAAGCATAGAGTGTGAAAACTGAGTTTCCTTGAGAGCTGCTTGGAAGCCTGATGGTGTGTGAAGTTAGTGAGCCAAATGGAGTTGTTCTCCCACAAGAACCACTCGGTTGATCCTTCTTCAATATGCCCTTCACCAACATGCAGTGTTTCCTTGATTGAATTAGCTCTCACACCAATGTTTGCGTCGAGAGCCCTTGCATTGATGGCTATCTGAAAACGGCTGTGGCGCTGAAGTTGCCTGTGAATGTGGAGTTGGTTGCATGTGAAACCCGCATGTGGAGCATTCGTTTGTGTGGGATGCTCTACCAGGTTCATTCCTAGATAATGCACTCAAAGGGCACTAAGCATAGAGTGTGAAAACTGAGTTTCCTTGAGAGCTGCTTGGAAGCCTGATGGTGTGTGAAGTTAGTGAGCCAAATGGAGTTGTTCTCCCACAAGAACCACTCGGCTGATCCTTCTTCAATATGCCCTTCACCAACATGCAGTGTTTCCTTGATTGAATTAGCTCTCACACCAATATTTGCGTCTAGAGCCTTTGCATTGAGGGCTATCTGAAAACGGCTGTGGCGCTGAAGGTGCCTGTGAATGTGGAGTTGGTGGCATGTGAAACCCGCATGTGGAGCATTGGTTTGTGTGGGATGCTCTACCAGGTTCATTTCATTCCTAGGCACTCAAAGGGCACTAAGCACAGAGTGTGAAAACTGAGTTTCCTTGAGAGCTGCTTGGAAGCCTGATGGTGTGTGAAGTTAGTGAGCCAAATGGAGTTGTTCTCCCACAAGAACCACTCGGCTGATCCTTCTTCAATATGCCCTTCACCAACATGCAGTGTTTCCTTGATTGAATTAGCTCTCACACCAATATTTGCGTCTAGATCCTTTGCATTGAGGGCTTTCTGAAAACGGCTGTGGCGCTGAAGTTGCCTGTGAATGTGGAGTTGGTGGCATGTGAAACCCGCATGTGGAGCATTCGTTTGTGTGGGATGCTCTACCAGGTTCATTCCTAGATAATGCACTCAAAGGGCACTAAGCATAGAGTGTGAAAACTGAGTTTCCTTGAGAGCTGCTTGGAAGCCTGATGGTGTGTGAAGTTAGTGAGCCAAATGGAGTTGTTCTCCCACAAGAACCACTCGGCTGATCCTTCTTCAATATGCCCTTCACCAACATGCAGTGTTTCCTTGATTGAATTAGCTCTCACACCAATATTTGCGTCTAGAGCCTTTGCATTGAGGGCTTTCTGAAAACGGCTGTGGCGCTGAAGTTGCCTGTGAATGTGGAGTTGGTGGCATGTGAAACCCGCATGTGGAGCATTCGTTTGTGTGGGATGCTCTACCAGGTTCATTCCTAGATAATGCACTCAAAGAGCACTAAGCATAGAGTGTGAAAACTGAGTTTCCTTGAGAGCTGCTTGGAAGCCTGATGGTGTGTGAAGTTAGTGAGCCAAATGGAGTTGTTCTCCCACAAGAACCACTCGGCTGATCCTTCTTCAATATGCCCTTCACCAACATGCAGTGTTTCCTTGATTGAATTAGCTCTCACACCAATATTTGCGTCTAGAGCCTTTGCATTGAGGGCTATCTGAAAACGGCTGTGGCGCTGAAGTTGCCTGTGAATGTGGAGTTGGTGGCATGTGAAACCCGCATGTGGAGCATTGGTTTGTGTGGGATGCTCTACCAGGTTCATTCCTAGATAATGCACTCAAAGGGCACTAAGCATAGAGTGTGAAAACTGAGTTTCCTTGAGAGCTGCTTGGAAGCCTGATGGTGTGTGAAGTTAGTGAGCCAAATGGAGTTGTTCTCCCACAAGAACCACTCGGCTGATCCTTCTTCAATATGCCCTTCACCAACATGCAGTGTTTCCTTGATTGAATTAGCTCTCACACCAATATTTGCGTCTAGAGCCTTTGCATTGAGGGCTATCTGAAAACGGCTGTGGCACTGAAGTTGCCTGTGAATGTGGAGTTGGTGGCATGTGAAACCCGGATGTGGAGCATTCGTTTGTGTGGGATGCTCTACCAGGTTCATTCCTAGATAATGCACTCAAAGGGCACTAAGCATAGAGTGTGAAAACTGAGTTTCCTTGAGAGCTGCTTGGAAGCCTGATGGTGTGTGAAGTTAGTGAGCCAAATGGAGTTGTTCTCCCACAAGAACCACTCGGCTGATCCTTCTTCAATATGCCCTTCACCAACATGCAGTGTTTCCTTGATTGAATTAGCTCTCACACCAATATTTGCGTCTAGAGCCTTTGCATTGAGGGCTATCTGAAAACGGCTGTGGCGCTGAAGTTGCCTGTAAATGTGGAGTTGGTTGCATGTGAAACCCGCATGTGGAGCATGCGTTTGTGTGGAATGCTCACCAAGCTTCATTTAAGTCCTAGGCACTCAAAGGGCACTAAGCATAGAGTGTGAAAACTGAGTTTCCTTGAGAGCTGCTTGGAAGCCTGATGGTGTGTGAAGTTAGTGAGCCAAATGGAGTTGTTCTCCCACAAGAACACTCGGCTGATCCTTCTTCAATATGCCCTTCACCAACATGCAGTGTTTCCTTGATTGAATTAGCTCTCACACCAATATTTGCGTCTAGAGCCTTTGCATTGAGCGCTATCTGAAAACGGCTGTGGCGCTGAAGTTGCCTGAGAATGTGGATTTGGTGGCATGTGAAACCCGCATGTGGAGCATTCGTTTGTGTGGGATGCTCACCCAGCTTCATTTCAGTCCTAGGCACTCAAAGGGCACTAAGCATAGAGTGTGAAAACTGAGTTTCCTTGAGAGCTGCTTGGAAGCCTGATGGTGTGTGAAGTTAGTGAGCCAAATGGAGTTGTTCTCCCACAAGAACCACTCGGCTGATCCTTCTTCAATATGCCCTTCACCAACATGCAGTGTTTCCTTGATTGAATTAGCTCTCACACCAATATTTGCGTCTAGAGCCTTTGCATTGATGGCTATCTGAAAACGGCTGTGGCGCTGAAGTTGCCTGTGAATGTGGAGTTGGTTGCATGTGAAACCCGTATGTGGAGCATTCGTTTCTGTAGATGCTCACCAAGCCTCATTTAAGTCCTAGGCACTCAAAGGGCACTAAGCATAGAGTGTGAAAACTGAGTTTCCTTGAGAGCTGCTTGGAAGCCTGATGGTGTGTGAAGTTAGTGAGCCAAATGGAGTTGTTCTCCCACAAGAACCACTCGGTTGATCCTTCTTCAATATGCCCTTCACCAACATGCAGTGTTTCCTTGATTGAATTAGCTCTCACACCAATGTTTGCGTCGAGAGCCCTTGCATTGATGGCTATCTGAAAACGGCTGTGGCGCTGAAGTTGCCTGTGAATGTGGAGTTGGTTGCATGTGAAACCCGCATGTGGAGCATTCGTTTGTGTGGGATGCTCTACCAGGTTCATTCCTAGATAATGCACTCAAAGGGCACTAAGCATAGAGTGTGAAAACTGAGTTTCCTTGAGAGCTGCTTGGAAGCCTGATGGTGTGTGAAGTTAGTGAGCCAAATGGAGTTGTTCTCCCACAAGAACCACTCGGCTGATCCTTCTTCAATATGCCCTTCACCAACATGCAGTGTTTCCTTGATTGAATTAGCTCTCACACCAATATTTGCGTCTAGAGCCTTTGCATTGAGGGCTATCTGAAAACGGCTGTGGCGCTGAAGGTGCCTGTGAATGTGGAGTTGGTGGCATGTGAAACCCGCATGTGGAGCATTGGTTTGTGTGGGATGCTCTACCAGGTTCATTTCATTCCTAGGCACTCAAAGGGCACTAAGCACAGAGTGTGAAAACTGAGTTTCCTTGAGAGCTGCTTGGAAGCCTGATGGTGTGTGAAGTTAGTGAGCCAAATGGAGTTGTTCTCCCACAAGAACCACTCGGCTGATCCTTCTTCAATATGCCCTTCACCAACATGCAGTGTTTCCTTGATTGAATTAGCTCTCACACCAATATTTGCGTCTAGATCCTTTGCATTGAGGGCTTTCTGAAAACGGCTGTGGCGCTGAAGTTGCCTGTGAATGTGGAGTTGGTGGCATGTGAAACCCGCATGTGGAGCATTCGTTTGTGTGGGATGCTCTACCAGGTTCATTCCTAGATAATGCACTCAAAGGGCACTAAGCATAGAGTGTGAAAAACTGAGTTTCCTTGAGAGCTGCTTGGAAGCCTGATGGTGTGTGAAGTTAGTGAGCCAAATGGAGTTGTTCTCCCACAAGAACCACTCGGCTGATCCTTCTTCAATATGCCCTTCACCAACATGCAGTGTTTCCTTGATTGAATTAGCTCTCACACCCAATATTTGCGTCTAGAGCCTTTGCATTGAGGGCTTTCTGAAAACGGCTGTGGCGCTGAAGTTGCCTGTGAATGTGGAGTTGGTGGCATGTGAAACCCGCATGTGGAGCATTCGTTTGTGTGGGATGCTCTACCAGGTTCATTCCTAGATAATGCACTCAAAGAGCACTAAGCATAGAGTGTGAAAACTGAGTTTCCTTGAGAGCTGCTTGGAAGCCTGATGGTGTGTGAAGTTAGTGAGCCAAATGGAGTTGTTCTCCCACAAGAACCACTCGGCTGATCCTTCTTCAATATGCCCTTCACCAACATGCAGTGTTTCCTTGATTGAATTAGCTCTCACACCAATATTTGCGTCTAGAGCCTTTGCATTG
>NW_026698355.1:0-24728 GCF_030435755.1 Ochotona princeps
CTCAAGGAAACTCAGTTTTCACACTCTATGTTTAGTGCCCTTTGAGTGCATTATCTAGGAATGAACCTGGTAGAGCATTCCACACAAACGAATGCTCCACATGCGGGTTTCACATGCCACCAACTCCACATTCACAGGCAACTTCAGCGCCACAGCCGTTTTCAGATAGCCCTCAAAGCAAAGGCTCTAGACGCAAATATTGGTGTGAGAGCTAATTCAATCAAGGAAACACTGCATGTTGGTGAAGGGCATATTGAAGAAGGATCAGCCGAGTGGTTCTTGTGGGAGAACAACTCCATTTGGCTCACTAACTTCACACATCATCAGGCTTCCAAGCAGCTCTCAAGGAAACTCAGTTTTCACACTCTATGCTTAGTGCCCTTTGAGTGCATTATCTAGGAATGAACCTGGTAGAGCATCCCACACAAACGAATGCTCCACATGCGGGTTTCACATGCCACCAACTCCACATTCACAGGCAACTTCAGCGCCACAGCCGTTTTCAGATAGCCCTCAAAGCAAAGGCTCTAGATGCAAATATTGGTGTGAGAGCTAATTCAATCAAGGAAACACTGCATGTTGGTGAAGGGCATATTGAAGAAGAATCAGCCGAGTGGTTCTTGTGGGAGAACAACTCCATTTGGCTCACTAACTTCACACACCATCAGGCTTCCAAGCAGCTCTCAAGGAAACTCAGTTTTCACACTCTATGCTTAGTGCCCTTTGAATGCATTATCTAGGAATGAACCTGGTAGAGCATCCCACACAAACGAATGTTCCACATGCGGGTTTCAATGCCACCAACTCCACATTCACAGGCAACTTCAGCGCCACAGCCGTTTTCAGATACTCCTCAATGCAAAGGCTCTAGACGCAAATATTGGTGTGAGAGCTAATTCAATCAAGGAAACACTGCATGTTGGTGAAGGGCATATTGAAGAAGGATCAGCTGAGTGGTTCTTGTGGGAGAACAACTCCATTTGGCTCACTAACTTCACACACCATCAGGCTTCCAAGCAGCTCTCAAGGAAACTCAGTTTTCACACTCTATTCTTACTGCCCTTTGAGTGCATTATCTAGGAATGAACCTGGTAGAGCATCC
Source organism: Ochotona princeps (assembly GCF_030435755.1). NCBI lineage: Eukaryota > Metazoa > Chordata > Mammalia > Lagomorpha > Ochotonidae > Ochotona > Ochotona princeps. The sequence goes on from NW_026698355.1 coordinate 1,103, forward strand.
CACACAAACGAATGCTCCACATGCGGGTTTCACATGCCACCAACTCCACATTCACAGGCAACTTCAGCGCCACAGCCGTTTTCAGATACTCCTCAATGCAAAGGCTCTAGACGCAAATATTGGTGTGAGAGCTAATTCAATCAAGGAAACACTGCATGTTGTTGAAGGGCATATTGAAGAAGGATCAGCCGAGTGGTTCTTGTGGGAGAACAACTCCATTTGGCTCACTAACTTCACACACCATCAGGCTTCCAAGCAGCTCTCAAGGAAACTCAGTTTTCACACTCTATGTTTAGTGCCCTTTGAGTGCATTATCTAGGAATGAACCTGGTAGAGCATTCCACACAAACGAATGCTCCACATGCGGGTTTCACATGCCACCAACTCCACATTCACAGGCAACTTCAGCGCCACAGCCGTTTTCAGATAGCCCTCAAAGCAAAGGCTCTAGACGCAAATATTGGTGTGAGAGCTAATTCAATCAAGGAAACACTGCATGTTGGTGAAGGGCATATTGAAGAAGGATCAGCCGAGTGGTTCTTGTGGGAGAACAACTCCATTTGGCTCACTAACTTCACACACCATCAGGCTTCCAAGCAGCTCTCAAGGAAACTCAGTTTTCACACTCTATGCTTAGTGCCCTTTGAGTGCATTATCTAGGAATGAACCTGGTAGAGCATCCCACACAAACGAATGCTCCACATGCGGGTTTCACATGCCACCAACTCCACATTCACAGGCAACTTCAGCGCCACAGCCGTTTTCAGATAGCCCTCAAAGCAAAGGCTCTAGACGCAAATATTGGTGTGAGAGCTAATTCAATCAAGGAAACACTGCATGTTGGTGAAGGGCATATTGAAGAAGGATCAGCCGAGTGGTTCTTGTGGGAGAACAACTCCATTTGGCTCACTAACTTCACACACCATCAGGCTTCCAAGCAGCTCTCAAGGAAACTCAGTTTTCACACTCTATGCTTAGTGCCCTTTGAGTGCATTATCTAGGAATGAACCTGGTAGAGCATCCCACACAAACGAATGCTCCACATGCGGGTTTCACATGCCACCAACTCCACATTCACAGGCAACTTCAGCGCCACAGCCGTTTTCAGATAGCCCTCAAAGCAAAGGCTCTAGACGCAAATATTGGTGTGAGAGCTAATTCAATCAAGGAAACACTGCATGTTGGTGAAGGGCATATTGAAGAAGAATCAGCCGAGTGGTTCTTGTGGGAGAACAACTCCATTTGGCTCACTAACTTCACACACCATCAGGCTTCCAAGCAGCTCTCAAGGAAACTCAGTTTTCACACTCTATGCTTAGAGCTCTTTGTGTGCCCAGGACTGAAATGAAGCTTGGTCAGCATCCCACACAAACGAATGCTCCACATGCGGGTTTCACATGCCACCAACTCCACATTCACAGGCAACTACAGCGCCACAGCCATTTTCAGATAGCCCTCAATGCAAAGGCTCTAGACGCAAATATTGGTGTGAGAGCTAATTCAATCAAGGAAACACTGCATGTTGGTGAAGGGCATATTGAAGAAGGATCAGCCGAGTGGTTCTTGTGGGAGAACAACTCCATTTGGCTCACTAACTTCACACACCATCAGGCTTCCAAGCAGCTCTCAAGGAAACTCAGTTTTCACACTCTATGCTTAGTGCTCTTTGTGTGCCTAGGACTGAAATGAAGCTTGGAGAGCATCCCACACAAACGAATGCTCCACATGCGGGTTTCACATGCCACCAACTCCACATTCACAGGCAACTTCAGCGCCACAGCCGTTTTCAGATAGCCCTCAATGCAAAGGCTCTAGACGCAAATATTGGTGTGAGAGCTAATTCAATCAAGGAAACACTGCATGTTGGTGAAGGGCATATTGAAGAAGAATCAGCCGAGTGGTTCTTGTGGGAGAACAACTCCATTTGGCTCACTAACTTCACACACCATCAGGCTTCCAAGCAGCTCTCAAGGAAACTCAGTTTTCACACTCTATTCTTACTGCCCTTTGAGTGCATTATCTAGGAATGAACCTGGTAGAGCATCCCACACAAACGAATGCTCCACATGCGGGTTTCACATGCCACCAACTCCACATTCACAGGCAACTTCAGCGCCACAGCCGTTTTCAGATAGCCCTCAATGCAAAGGCTCTAGACTCAAATATTGGTGTGAGAGCTAATTCAATCAAGGAAACACTGCATGTTGGTGAAGGGCATATTGAAGAAGGATCAGCCGAGTGGTTCTTGTGGGAGAACAACTCCATTTGGCTCACTAACTTCACACACCATCAGGCTTCCAAGCAGCTCTCAAGGAAACTCAGTTTTCACACTCTATGCTTAGTGCCCTTTGAGTGCATTATCTAGGAATGAACCTGGTAGAGCATCCCACACAAACGAATGCTCCACATGCGGGTTTCACATGCCACCAACTCCACATTCACAGGCAACTTCAGCGCCACAGCCATTTTCAGATAGCCCTCAAAGCAAAGGCTCTAGACGCAAATATTTGTGTGAGAGCTAATTCAATCAAGAAAACACTGCATGTTGGTGAAGGGCATATTGAAGAAGGATCAGCCGAGTGGTTCTTGTGGGAGAACAACTCCATTTGGCTCACTAACTTCACACACCATCAGGCTTCCAAGCAGCTCTCAAGGAAACTCAGTTTTCACACTCTATGCTTAGTGCCCTTTGTATGGCTATTACTGAAATGAACCTGGTAGAGCATCCCACACAAACGAATGCTCCACATGCGGGTTTCACATGCCACCAACTCCACATTCACAGGCAACTTCAGCGCCACAGCCGTTTTCAGATAGCCCTCAATGCAAAGGCTCTAGACGCAAATATTGGTGTGAGAGCTAATTCAGTCAAGGAAACACAGCATGTTGGTGAAGGGCATATTGAAGAAGGATCAGCCGAGTGGTTCTTGTGGGAGAACAACTCCATTTGGCTCACTAACTTCACACACCATCAGGCTTCCAAGCAGCTCTCAAGGAAACTCAGTTTTCACACTCTATGCTTTGTGCCCTTTGTATGGCTAGGACTGAAATGAACCTGGTAGAGCATCCCACACAAACGAATGCTCCACATGCGGGTTTCACATGCCACCAACTCCACATTCACAGGCAACTTCAGCGCCACAGCCATTTTCAGATAGCCCTCAAAGCAAAGGCTCTAGACGCAAATATTGGTGTGAGAGCTAATTCAATCAAGGAAACACTGCATGTTGGTGAAGGGCATACTGAAGAAGAATCAGCCGAGTGGTTCTTGTGGGAGAACAACTCCATTTGGCTCACTAACTTCACACACCATCAGGCTTCCTAGCAGCTCTCAAGGAAACTCAGTTTTCACACTCTATGCTTAGTGCTCTTTGTGTGCCTAGGACTGAAATGAAGCTTGGTCAGCATCCCACACAAACGAATGCTCCACATGCGGGTTTCACATGCCACCAACTCCACATTCACAGGCAACTTCAGCGCCACAGCCGTTTTCAGATAGCCCTCAATGCAAAGGCTCTAGACGCAAATATTGGTGTGAGAGCTAATTCAATCATGAAAACACTGCATGTTGGTGAAGGGCATATTGAAGAAGGATCAGCCGAGTGGTTCTTGTGGGAGAACAACTCCATTTGGCTCACTAACTTCACACACCATCAGGCTTCCAAGCAGCTCTCAAGGAAACTCAGTTTTCACACTCTATGCTTAGTGCTCTTTTTGTGCCTAGGACTGAAATGAAGCTTGGTCAGCATCCCACACAAACGAATGCTCCACATGCGGGTTTCACATGCCACCAACTCCACATTCACAGGCAACTTCAGCGCCACAGCCGTTTTCAGATAGCCCTCAATGCAAAGGCTCTAGACGCAAATATTGGTGTGAGAGCCAATTCAATCAAGGAAACACTGCATGTTGGTGAAGGGCATATTGAAGAAGAATCAGCCGAGTGGTTCTTGTGGGAGAACAACTCCATTGGCTCACTAACTTCACACACCATCAGGCTTCCAAGCAGCTCTCAAGGAAACTCAGTTTTCACACTGTATGCTTAGTGCCTTTTGAGTGCATTATCTAGGAATGAACCTGGTAGAGCATCCCACACAAACAAATGCTCCACATGCGGGTTTCACATGCACCAACTCCACATTCACAGGCAACTTCAGCGCCACAGCCGTTTTCAGATAGCCCTCAATGCAAAGGCTCTAGACGCAAATATTGGTGTGAGAGCTAATTCAATCAAGGAAACACTGCATGTTGGTGAAGGGCATATTGAAGAAGAATCAGCCGAGTGGTTCTTGTGGGAGAACAACTCCATTTGGCTCACTAACTTCACACACCATCAGGCTTCCAAGCAGCTCTCAAGGAAACTCAGTTTTCACACTCTATGCTTAGTGCCCTTTGTATGGCTAGGACTGAAATGAACCTGGTAGAGCATCCCACACAAACGAATGCTCCACATGCGGGTTTCACATGCCACCAACTCCACATTCACAGGCAACTTCAGCGCCACAGTCGTTTTCAGATAAGCCCTCAATGCAAAGGCTCTAGACGCAAATATTGGTGTGAGAGCTAATTCAATCAAGGAAACACTGCATGTTGGTGAAGGGCATATTGAAGAAGGATCAGCCGAGTGGTTCTTGTGGGAGAACAACTCCATTTGGCTGACTAACTTCACACACCATCAGGCTTCCAAGCAGCTCTCAAGGAAACTCAGTTTTCACACTCTATGCTTAGTGCCCTTTGTATGGCTAGGACTGAAATGAACCTGGTAGAGCATCCCACACAAACGAATGCTCCACATGCGGGTTTCACATGCCACCAACTCCACATTCACAGGCAACTTCAGCGCCACAGCCGTTTTCAGATAGCCCTCAATGCAAAGGCTCTAGACGCAAATATTGGTGTGAGAGCTAATTCAATCAAGGAAACACTGCATGTTGGTGAAGGGCATATTGAAGAAGAATCAGCCGAGTGGTTCTTGTGGGAGAACAACTCCATTTGGCTCACTAACTTCACACACCATCAGGCTTCCAAGCAGCTCTCAAGGAAACTCAGTTTTCACACTCTATGCTTAGTGCCCTTTGTATGGCTAGGACTGAAATGAACCTGGTAGAGCATCCCACACAAACGAATGCTCCACATGCGGGTTTCACATGCCACCAACTCCACATTCACAGGCAACTTCAGCGCCACAGTCGTTTTCAGATAGCCCTCAATGCAAAGGCTCTAGACGCAAATATTGGTGTGAGAGCTAATTCAATCAAGGAAACACTGCATGTTGGTGAAGGGCATATTGAAGAAGGATCAGCCGAGTGGTTCTTGTGGGAGAACAACTCCATTTGGCTCACTAACTTCACACACCATCAGGCTTCCAAGCAGCTCTCAAGGAAACTCAGTTTTCACACTCTATGCTTAGTGCCCTTTGAGTGCATTATCTAGGAATGAACCTGGTAGAGCATCCCACACAAACGAATGCTCCACATGCGGGTTTCACATGCCACCAACTCCACATTCACAGGCAACTTCAGCGCCACAGCCGTTTTCAGATAGCCCTCAAAGCAAAGGCTCTAGACGCAAATATTGGTGTGAGAGCTAATTCAATCAAGGAAACACTGCATGTTGGTGAAGGGCATATTGAAGAAGAATCAGCCGAGTGGTTCTTGTGGGAGAACAACTCCATTTGGCTCACTAACTTCACACACCATCAGGCTTCCAAGCAGCTCTCAAGGAAACTCAGTTTTCACACTCTATGCTTAGAGCTCTTTGTGTGCCCAGGACTGAAATGAAGCTTGGTCAGCATCCCACACAAACGAATGCTCCACATGCGGGTTTCACATGCCACCAACTCCACATTCACAGGCAACTACAGCGCCACAGCCATTTTCAGATAGCCCTCAATGCAAAGGCTCTAGACGCAAATATTGGTGTGAGAGCTAATTCAATCAAGGAAACACTGCATGTTGGTGAAGGGCATATTGAAGAAGGATCAGCCGAGTGGTTCTTGTGGGAGAACAACTCCATTTGGCTCACTAACTTCACACACCATCAGGCTTCCAAGCAGCTCTCAAGGAAACTCAGTTTTCACACTCTATGCTTAGTGCTCTTTGTGTGCCTAGGACTGAAATGAAGCTTGGAGAGCATCCCACACAAACGAATGCTCCACATGCGGGTTTCACATGCCACCAACTCCACATTCACAGGCAACTTCAGCGCCACAGCCGTTTTCAGATAGCCCTCAATGCAAAGGCTCTAGACGCAAATATTGGTGTGAGAGCTAATTCAATCAAGGAAACACTGCATGTTGGTGAAGGGCATATTGAAGAAGAATCAGCCGAGTGGTTCTTGTGGGAGAACAACTCCATTTGGCTCACTAACTTCACACACCATCAGGCTTCCAAGCAGCTCTCAAGGAAACTCAGTTTTCACACTCTATTCTTACTGCCCTTTGAGTGCATTATCTAGGAATGAACCTGGTAGAGCATCCCACACAAACGAAGGCTCCACATGCGGGTTTCACATGCCACCAACTCCACATTCACAGGCAACTTCAGCGCCACAGCCGTTTTCAGATAGCCCTCAATGCAAAGGCTCTAGACTCAAATATTGGTGTGAGAGCTAATTCAATCAAGGAAACACTGCATGTTGGTGAAGGGCATATTGAAGAAGGATCAGCCGAGTGGTTCTTGTGGGAGAACAACTCCATTTGGCTCACTAACTTCACACACCATCAGGCTTCCAAGCAGCTCTCAAGGAAACTCAGTTTTCACACTCTATGCTTAGTGCCCTTTGAGTGTGCATTATCTAGGAATGAACCTGGTAGAGCATCCCACACAAACGAATGCTCCACATGCGGGTTTCACATGCCACCAACTCCACATTCACAGGCAACTTCAGCGCCACAGCCATTTTCAGATAGCCCTCAAAGCAAAGGCTCTAGACGCAAATATTTGTGTGAGAGCTAATTCAATCAAGAAAACACTGCATGTTGGTGAAGGGCATATTGAAGAAGGATCAGCCGAGTGGTTCTTGTGGGAGAACAACTCCATTTGGCTCACTAACTTCACACACCATCAGGCTTCCAAGCAGCTCTCAAGGAAACTCAGTTTTCACACTCTATGCTAGTGCCCTTTGTATGCTATTACTGAAATGAACCTGGTAGAGCATCCCACACAAACGAATGCTCCACATGCGGGTTTCACATGCCACCAACTCCAACATTCACAGGCAACTTCAGCGCCACAGCCGTTTTCAGATAGCCTCAATGCAAAGGCTCTAGACGCAAATATTGGTGTGAGAGCTAATTCAATCAAGGAAACACAGCATGTTGGTGAAGGGCATATTGAAGAAGGATCAGCCGAGTGGTTCTTGTGGGAGAACAACTCCATTTGGCTCACTAACTTCACACACCATCAGGCTTCCAAGCAGCTCTCAAGGAAACTCAGTTTTCACACTCTATGCTTTGTGCCCTTTGTATGGCTAGGACTGAAATGAACCTGGTAGAGCATCCCACACAAACGAATGCTCCACATGCGGGTTTCACATGCCACCAACTCCACATTCACAGGCAACTTCAGCGCCACAGCCATTTTCAGATAGCCCTCAAAGCAAAGGCTCTAGACGCAAATATTGGTGTGAGAGCTAATTCAATCAAGGAAACACTGCATGTTGGTGAAGGGCATACTGAAGAAGAATCAGCCGAGTGGTTCTTGTGGGAGAACAACTCCATTTGGCTCACTAACTTCACACACCATCAGGCTTCCTAGCAGCTCTCAAGGAAACTCAGTTTTCACACTCTATGCTTAGTGCTCTTTGTGTGCCTAGGACTGAAATGAAGCTTGGTCAGCATCCCACACAAACGAATGCTCCACATGCGGGTTTCACATGCCACCAACTCCACATTCACAGGCAACTTCAGCGCCACAGCCGTTTTCAGATAGCCCTCAATGCAAAGGCTCTAGACGCAAATATTGGTGTGAGAGCTAATTCAATCATGAAAACACTGCATGTTGGTGAAGGGCATATTGAAGAAGGATCAGCCGAGTGGTTCTTGTGGGAGAACAACTCCATTTGGCTCACTAACTTCACACACCATCAGGCTTCCAAGCAGCTCTCAAGGAAACTCAGTTTTCACACTCTATGCTTAGTGCTCTTTGTGTGCCTAGGACTGAAATGAAGCTTGGTCAGCATCCCACACAAACGAATGCTCCACATGCGGGTTTCACATGCCACCAACTCCACATTCACAGGCAACTTCAGCGCCACAGCCGTTTTCAGATAGCCCTCAATGCAAAGGCTCTAGACGCAAATATTGGTGTGAGAGCCAATTCAATCAAGGAAACACTGCATGTTGGTGAAGGGCATATTGAAGAAGAATCAGCCGAGTGGTTCTTGTGGGAGAACAACTCCATTTGGCTCACTAACTTCACACACCATCAGGCTTCCAAGCAGCTCTCAAGGAAACTCAGTTTTCACACTGTATGCTTAGTGCCTTTTGAGTGCATTATCTAGGAATGAACCTGGTAGAGCATCCCACACAAACAAATGCTCCACATGCGGGTTTCACATGCCACCAACTCCACATTCACAGGCAACTTCAGCGCCACAGCCGTTTTCAGATAGCCCTCAATGCAAAGGCTCTAGACGCAAATATTGGTGTGAGAGCTAATTCAATCAAGGAAACACTGCATGTTGGTGAAGGGCATATTGAAGAAGAATCAGCCGAGTGGTTCTTGTGGGAGAACAACTCCATTTGGCTCACTAACTTCACACACCATCAGGCTTCCAAGCAGCTCTCAAGGAAACTCAGTTTTCACACTCTATGCTTAGTGCCCTTTGTATGGCTAGGACTGAAATGAACCTGGTAGAGCATCCCACACAAACGAATGCTCCACATGCGGGTTTCACATGCCACCAACTCCACATTCACAGGCAACTTCAGCGCCACAGTCGTTTTCAGATAGCCCTCAATGCAAAGGCTCTAGACGCAAATATTGGTGTGAGAGCTAATTCAATCAAGGAAACACTGCATGTTGGTGAAGGGCATATTGAAGAAGGATCAGCCGAGTGGTTCTTGTGGGAGAACAACTCCATTTGGCTGACTAACTTCACACACCATCAGGCTTCCAAGCAGCTCTCAAGGAAACTCAGTTTTCACACTCTATGCTTAGTGCCCTTTGTATGGCTAGGACTGAAATGAACCTGGTAGAGCATCCCACACAAACGAATGCTCCACATGCGGGTTTCACATGCCACCAACTCCACATTCACAGGCAACTTCAGCGCCACAGCCGTTTTCAGATAGCCCTCAATGCAAAGGCTCTAGACGCAAATATTGGTGTGAGAGCTAATTCAATCAAGGAAACACTGCATGTTGGTGAAGGGCATATTGAAGAAGAATCAGCCGAGTGGTTCTTGTGGGAGAACAACTCCATTTGGCTCACTAACTTCACACACCATCAGGCTTCCAAGCAGCTCTCAAGGAAACTCAGTTTTCACACTCTATGCTTAGTGCCCTTTGTATGGCTAGGACTGAAATGAACCTGGTAGAGCATCCCACACAAACGAATGCTCCACATGCGGGTTTCACATGCCACCAACTCCACATTCACAGGCAACTTCAGCGCCACAGTCGTTTTCAGATAGCCCTCAATGCAAAGGCTCTAGACGCAAATATTGGTGTGAGAGCTAATTCAATCAAGGAAACACTGCATGTTGGTGAAGGGCATATTGAAGAAAAATCAGCCGAGTGGTTCTTGTGGGAGAACAACTCCATTTGGCTCACTAACTTCACACACCATCAGGCTTCCAAGCAGCTCTCAAGGAAACTCAGTTTTCACACTCTATTCTTACTGCCCTTTGAGTGCATTATCTAGGAATGAACCTGGTAGAGCATCCCACACAAACGAATGCTCCACATGCGGGTTTCACATGCCACCAACTCCACATTCACAGGCAACTTCAGCGCCACAGCCGTTTTCAGATTCTCCTCAATGCAAAGGCTCTAGACTCAAATATTGGTGTGAGAGCTAATTCAATCAAGGAAACACTGCATGTTGGTGAAGGGCATATTGAAGAAGGATCAGCCGAGTGGTTCTTGTGGGAGAACAACTCCATTTGGCTCACTAACTTCACACACCATCAGGCTTCCAAGCAGCTCTCAAGGAAACTCAGTTTTCACACTCTATGCTTAGTGCCCTTTGAGTGCATTATCAAGGAATGAACCTGGTAGAGCATCCCACACAAACGAATGCTCCACATGCGGGTTTCACATGCCACCAACTCCACATTCACAGGCAACTTCAGCGCCACAGCCATTTTCAGATAGCCCTCAAAGCAAAGGCTCTAGACGCAAATATTTGTGTGAGAGCTAATTCAATCAAGAAAACACTGCATGTTGGTGAAGGGCATATTGAAGAAGGATCAGCCGAGTGGTTCTTGTGGGAGAACAACTCCATTTGGCTCACTAACTTCACACACCATCAGGCTTCCAAGCAGCTCTCAAGGAAACTCAGTTTTCACACTCTATGCTTAGTGCCCTTTGTATGGCTAGGACTGAAATGAACCTGGTAGAGCATCCCACACAAACGAATGCTCCACATGCGGGTTTCACATGCCACCAACTCCACATTCACAGGCAACTTCAGCGCCACAGCCGTTTTCAGATAGCCCTCAATGCAAAGGCTCTAGACGCAAATATTGGTGTGAGAGCTAATTCAATCAAGGAAACACAGCATGTTGGTGAAGGGCATATTGAAGAAGGATCAGCCGAGTGGTTCTTGTGGGAGAACAACTCCATTTGGCTCACTAACTTCACACACCATCAGGCTTCCAAGCAGCTCTCAAGGAAACTCAGTTTTCACACTCTATGCTTTGTGCCCTTTGTATGGCTAGGACTGAAATGAACCTGGTAGAGCATCCCACACAAACGAATGCTCCACATGCGGGTTTCACATGCCACCAACTCCACATTCACAGGCAACTTCAGCGCCACAGCCATTTTCAGATAGCCCTCAAAGCAAAGGCTCTAGACGCAAATATTGGTGTGAGAGCTAATTCAATCAAGGAAACACTGCATGTTGGTGAAGGGCATACTGAAGAAGAATCAGCCGAGTGGTTCTTGTGGGAGAACAACTCCATTTGGCTCACTAACTTCACACACCATCAGGCTTCCTAGCAGCTCTCAAGGAAACTCAGTTTTCACACTCTATGCTTAGTGCTCTTTGTGTGCCTAGGACTGAAATGAAGCTTGGTCAGCATCCCACACAAACGAATGCTCCACATGCGGGTTTCACATGCCACCAACTCCACATTCACAGGCAACTTCAGCGCCACAGCCGTTTTCAGATAGCCCTCAATGCAAAGGCTCTAGACGCAAATATTGGTGTGAGAGCTAATTCAATCAAGAAAACACTGCATGTTGGTGAAGGGCATATTGAAGAAGGATCAGCCGAGTGGTTCTTGTGGGAGAACAACTCCATTTGGCTCACTAACTTCACACACCATCAGGCTTCCAAGCAGCTCTCAAGGAAACTCAGTTTTCACACTCTATGCTTAGTGCTCTTTGTGTGCCTAGGACTGAAATGAAGCTTGGTCAGCATCCCACACAAACGAATGCTCCACATGCGGGTTTCACATGCCACCAACTCCACATTCACAGGCAACTTCAGCGCCACAGCCGTTTTCAGATAGCCCTCAATGCAAAGGCTCTAGACGCAAATATTGGTGTGAGAGCCAATTCAATCAAGGAAACACTGCATGTTGGTGAAGGGCATATTGAAGAAGAATCAGCCGAGTGGTTCTTGTGGGAGAACAACTCCATTTGGCTCACTAACTTCACACACCATCAGGCTTCCAAGCAGCTCTCAAGGAAACTCAGTTTTCACACTCTATGTTTAGTGCCCTTTGAATGCATTATCTAGGAATGAACCTGGTAGAGCATCCCACACAAACAAATGCTCCACATGCGGGTTTCACATGCCACCAACTCCACATTCACAGGCAACTTCAGCGCCACAGCCGTTTTCAGATAGCCCTCAATGCAAAGGCTCTAGACGCAAATATTGGTGTGAGAGCTAATTCAATCAAGGAAACACTGCATGTTGGTGAAGGGCATATTGAAGAAGAATCAGCCGAGTGGTTCTTGTGGGAGAACAACTCCATTTGGCTCACTAACTTCACACACCATCAGGCTTCCAAGCAGCTCTCAAGGAAACTCAGTTTTCACACTGTATGCTTAGTGCCTTTTGAGTGCATTATCTAGGAATGAACCTGGTAGAGCATCCCACACAAACAAATGCTCCAAATGCGGGTTTCACATGCCACCAACTCCACATTCACAGGCAACTTCAGCGCCACAGCCGTTTTCAGATAGCCGTCAATGCAAAGGCTCTAGACGCAAATATTGGTGTGAGAGCTAATTCAATCAAGGAAACACTGCATGTTGGTGAAGGGCATATTGAAGAAGAATCAGCCGAGTGGTTCTTGTGGGAGAACAACTCCATTTGGCTCACTAACTTCACACACCATCAGGCTTCCAAGCAGCTCTCAAGGAAACTCAGTTTTCACACTCTATTCTTATTGCCCTTTGAGTGCATTATCTAGGAATGAACATGGTAGAGCATCCCACACAAACGAATGCTCCACATGCGGGTTTCACATGCCACCAACTCCACATTCACAGGCAACTTCAGCGCCACAGCCGTTTTCAGATAGCCCTCAATGCAAAGGCTCTAGACACAAATATTGGTGTGAGAGCTAATTCAATCAAGGAAACACTGCATGTTGGTGAAGGGCATATTGAAGAAGGATCAGCCGAGTGGTTCTTGTGGGAGAACAACTCCATTTGGCTCACTAACTTCACACACCATCAGGCTTCCAAGCAGCTCTCAAGGAAACTCAGTTTTCACACTCTATGCTTAGTGCCCTTTGTATGGCTAGGACTGAAATGAACCTGGTAGAGCATCCCACACAAACGAATGCTCCACATGCGGGTTTCACATGCCACCAACTCCACATTCACAGGCAACTTCAGCGCCACAGCCGTTTTCAGATAGCCCTCAATGCAAAGGCTCTAGACGCAAATATTGGTGTGAGAGCTAATTCAATCAAGGAAACACTGCATGTTGGTGAAGGGCATATTGAAGAAAGATCAGCCGAGTGGTTCTTGTGGGAGAACAACTCCATTTGGCTCACTAACTTCACACACCATCAGGCTTCCAAGCAGCTCTCAAGGAAACTCAGTTTTCACACTCTATGCTTAGTGCCCTTTGTATGGCTAGGACTGAAATGAATCTGGTAGAGCATCCCACACAAACGAATGCTCCACATGCGGGTTTCACATGCCACCAACGCCACATTCACAGGCAACTTCAGCGCCACAGTCGTTTTCAGATAGCCCTCAATGCAAAGGCTCTAGACGCAAATATTGGTGTGAGAGCTAATTCAATCAAGGAAACACTGCATGTTGGTGAAGGGCATATTGAAGAAGGATCAGCCGAGTGGTTCTTGTGGGAGAACAACTCCATTTGGCTGACTAACTTCACACACCATCAGGCTTCCAAGCAGCTCTCAAGGAAACTCAGTTTTCACACTCTATGCTTAGTGCCCTTTGAGTGCATTATCTAGGAATGAACCTGGTAGAGCATCCCACACAAACGAATGCTCCACATGCGGGTTTCACATGCCACCAACTCCACATTCACAGGCAACTTCAGCGCCACAGCCGTTTTCAGATAGCCCTCAAAGCAAAGGCTCTAGACGCAAATATTTGTGTGAGAGCTAATTCAATCAAGGAAACACTGCATGTTGGTGAAGGGCATATTGAAGAAGGATCAGCCGAGTGGTTCTTGTGGGAGAACAACTCCATTTGGCTCACTAACTTCACACACCATCAGGCTTCCAAGCAGCTCTCAAGGAAACTCAGTTTTCACACTCTATGCTTAGTGCCCTTTGTATGGCTAGGACTGAAATGAACCTGGTAGAGCATCCCACACAAACGAATGCTCCACATGCGGGTTTCACATGCCACCAACTCCACATTCACAGGCAACTTCAGCGCCACAGCCGTTTTCAGATAGCCCTCAAAGCAAAGGCTCTAGACGCAAATATTGGTGTGAGAGCTAATTCAATCAAGGAAACACTGCATGTTGGTGAAGGGCATATTGAAGAAGAATCAGCCGAGTGGTTCTTGTGGGAGAACAACTCCATTTGGCTCACTAACGTCACTCACCATCAGGCTTCCAAGCAGCTCTCAAGGAAACTCAGTTTTCACACTCTATGCTTAGAGCTCTTTGTGTGCCCAGGACTGAAATGAAGCTTGGTCAGCATCCCACACAAACGAATGCTCCACATGCGGGTTTCACATGCCACCAACTCCACATTCACAGGCAACTTCAGCGCCACAGCCATTTTCAGATAGCCCTCAATGCAAAGGCTCTAGACGCAAATATTGGTGTGAGAGCTAATTCAATCAAGGAAACACTGCATGTTGGTGAAGGGCATATTGAAGAAGGATCAGCCGAGTGGTTCTTGTGGGAGAACAACTCCATTTGGCTGACTAACTTCACACACCATCAGGCTTCCAAGCAGCTCTCAAGGAAACTCAGTTTTCACACTCTATGCTTAGTGCGCTTTGTGTGCCTAGGATTGAAATAAAGCTTGGAGAGCATCCCACACAAACGAATGCTCCACATGCGGGTTTCACATGCCACCAACTCCACATTCACAGGCAACTTCAGCGCCACAGCCGTTTTCAGATAGCCCTCAATGCAAAGGCTCTAGACGCAAATATTGGTGTGAGAGCTAATTCAATCAAGGAAACACTGCATGTTGGTGAAGGGCATATTGAAGAAGAATCAGCCGAGTGGTTCTTGTGGGAGAACAACTCCATTTGGCTCACTAACTTCACACACCATCAGGCTTCCAAGCAGCTCTCAAGGAAACTCAGTTTTCACACTCTATGCTTAGTGCCCTTTGAGTGCATTATCTAGGAATGAACCTGGTAGAGCATCGCACACAAACGAATGCTCCACATGCGGGTTTCACATGCACCAACTCCACATTCACAGGCAACTTCAGCGCCACAGCCGTTTTCAGATAGCCCTCAATGCAAAGGCTCTAGACTCAAATATTGGTGTGAGAGCTAATTCAATCAAGGAAACACTGCATGTTGGTGAAGGGCATATTGAAGAAGGATCAGCCGAGTGGTTCTTGTGGGAGAACAACTCCATTTGGCTCACTAACTTCACACACCATCAGGCTTCCAAGCAGCTCTCAAGGAAACTCAGTTTTCACAATCTATGCTTAGTGCCCTTTGAGTGCATTATCTAGGAATGAACCTGGTAGAGCATCCCACACAAACGAATGCTCCACATGCGGGTTTCACATGCCACCAACTCCACATTCACAGGCAACTTCAGCGCCACAGCCATTTTCAGATAGCCCTCAATGCAAAGGCTCTAGACGCAAATATTGGTGTGAGAGCTAATTCAATCAAGGAAACACTGCATGTTGGTGAAGGGCATACTGAAGAAGAATCAGCCGAGTGGTTCTTGTGGGAGAACAACTCCATTTGGCTCACTAACTTCACACACCATCAGGCTTCCAAGCAGCTCTCAAGGAAATTCAGTTTTCACACTCTATGCTTAGTGCTCTTTGTGTGCCTAGGACTGAAATGAAGCTTGGTCAGCATCCCACACAAATGAATGCTCCACATGCGGGTTTCACATGCCACCAACTCCACATTCACAGGCAACTTCAGCGCCACAGCCGTTTTCAGATAGCCCTCAATGCAAAGGCTCTAGACGCAAATATTGGTGTGAGAGCTAATTCAATCAAGAAAACACTGCATGTTGGTGAAGGGCATATTGAAGAAGGATCAGCCGAGTGGTTCTTGTGGGAGAACAACTCCATTTGGCTCACTAACTTCACACACCATCAGGCTTCCAAGCAGCTCTCAAGGAAACTCAGTTTTCACACTCTATGCTTAGTGCTCTTTGTGTGCCTAGGACTGAAATGAAGCTTGGTCAGCATCCCACACAAACGAATGCTCCACATGCGGGTTTCACATGCCACCAACTCCACATTCACAGGCAACTTCAGCGCCACAGCCGTTTTCAGATAGCCCTCAAAGCAAAGGCTCTAGACGCAAATATTGGTGTGAGAGCCAATTCAATCAAGGAAACACTGCATGTTGGTGAAGGGCATATTGAAGAAGGATCAGCCGAGTGGTTCTTGTGGGAGAACAACTCCATTTGGCTCACTACACACACCATCAGGCTTCCAAGCAGCTCTCAAGGAAACTCAGTTTTCACACTCTATGCTTAGTGCCTTTTGAGTGCATTATCTAGGAATGAACCTGGTAGAGCATCCCACACAAACAAATGCTCCACATGCGGGTTTCACATGCCACCAACTCCACATTCACAGGCAACTTCAGCGCCACAGCCGTTTTCAGATAGCCCTCAATGCAAAGGCTCTAGACGCAAATATTGGTGTGAGAGCTAATTCAATCAAGGAAACACTGCATGTTGGTGAAGGGCATATTGAAGAAGAATCAGCCGAGTGGTTCTTGTGGGAGAACAACTCCATTTGGCTCACTAACTTCACACACCATCAGGCTTCCAAGCAGCTCTCAAGGAAACTCAGTTTTCACACTCTATTCTTATTGCCCTTTGAGTGCATTATCTAGGAATGAACATGGTAGAGCATCCCACACAAACGAATGCTCCACATGCGGGTTTCACATGCCACCAACTCCACATTCACAGGCAACTTCAGCGCCACAGCCGTTTTCAGATAGCCCTCAATGCAAAGGCTCTAGACACAAATATTGGTGTGAGAGCTAATTCAATCAAGGAAACACTGCATGTTGGTGAAGGGCATATTGAAGAAGGATCAGCCGAGTGGTTCTTGTGGGAGAACAACTCCATTTGGCTCACTAACTTCACACACCATCAGGCTTCCAAGCAGCTCTCAAGGAAACTCAGTTTTCACACTCTATGCTTAGTGCCCTTTGTATGGCTATTACTGAAATGAACCTGGTAGAGCATCCCACACAAACGAATTCTCCACATGCGGGTTTCACATGCCACCAACTCCACATTCACAGGCAACTTCAGCGCCACAGTCGTTTTCAGATAGCCCTCAATGCAAAGGCTCTAGACGCAAATATTGGTGTGAGAGCTAATTCAATCAAGGAAACACAGCATGTTGGTGAAGGGCATATTGAACAAGGATCAGCCGAGTGGTTCTTGTGGGAGAACAACTCCATTTGGCTCACTAACTTCACACACCATCAGGCTTCCAAGCAGCTCTCAAGGAAACTCAGTTTTCACACTCTATGCTTTGTGCCCTTTGTATGGCTAGGACTGAAATGAACCTGGTAGAGCATCCCACACAAACGAATGCTCCACATGCGGGTTTCACATGCCACCAACTCCACATTCACAGGCAACTTCAGCGCCACAGCCATTTTCAGATAGCCCTCAAAGCAAAGGCTCTAGACGCAAATATTGGTGTGAGAGCTAATTCAATCAAGGAAACACTGCATGTTGGTGAAGGGCATACTGAAGAAGAATCAGCCGAGTGGTTCTTGTGGGAGAACAACTCCATTTGGCTCACTAACTTCACACACCATCAGGCTTCCTAGCAGCTCTCAAGGAAACTCAGTTTTCACACTCTATGCTTAGTGCTCTTTGTGTGCCTAGGACTGAAATGAAGCTTGGTCAGCATCCCACACAAACGAATGCTCCACATGCGGGTTTCACATGCCACCAACTCCACATTCACAGGCAACTTCAGCGCCACAGCCGTTTTCAGATAGCCCTCAATGCAAAGGCTCTAGACGCAAATATTGGTGTGAGAGCTAATTCAATCAAGAAAACACTGCATGTTGGTGAAGGGCATATTGAAGAAGGATCAGCCGAGTGGTTCTTGTGGGAGAACAACTCCATTTGGCTCACTAACTTCACACACCATCAGGCTTCCAAGCAGCTCTCAAGGAAACTCAGTTTTCACACTCTATGCTTAGTGCTCTTTGTGTGCCTAGGACTGAAATGAAGCTTGGTCAGCATCCCACACAAACGAATGCTCCACATGCGGGTTTCACATGCCACCAACTCCACATTCACAGGCAACTTCAGCGCCACAGCCGTTTTCAGATAGCCCTCAATGCAAAGGCTCTAGACGCAAATATTGGTGTGAGAGCCAATTCAATCAAGGAAACACTGCATGTTGGTGAAGGGCATATTGAAGAAGAATCAGCCGAGTCGTTCTTGTGGGAGAACAACTCCATTTGGCTCACTAACTTCACACACCATCAGGCTTCCAAGCAGCTCTCAAGGAAACTCAGTTTTCACACTCTATGTTTAGTGCCCTTTGAATGCATTATCTAGGAATGAACCTGGTAGAGCATCCCACACAAACAAATGCTCCACATGCGGGTTTCACATGCCACCAACTCCACATTCACAGGCAACTTCAGCGCCACAGCCGTTTTCAGATAGCCCTCAATGCAAAGGCTCTAGACACAAATATTGGTGTGAGAGCTAATTCAATCAAGGAAACACTGCATGTTGGTGAAGGGCATATTGAAGAAGAATCAGCCGAGTGGTTCTTGTGGGAGAACAACTCCATTTGGCTCACTAACTTCACACACCATCAGGCTTCCAAGCAGCTCTCAAGGAAACTCAGTTTTCACACTCTATGCTTAGTGCCCTTTGTATGGCTAGGACTGAAATGAACCTGGTAGAGCATCCCACACAAACGGGACTGAAAATGAACCTGGTAGAGCATCCCACACAAACGAATGCTCCACATGCGGGTTTCACATGCCACCAACTCCACATTCACAGGCAACTTCAGCGCCACAGTCGTTTTCAGATAGCCCTCAATGCAAAGGCCTCTAGACGCAAATATTGGTGTGAGAGCTAATTCAATCAAGGAAACACTGCATGTTGGTGAAGGGCATATTGAAGAGAGGATCAGCCGAGTGGTTCTTGTGGGAGAACAACTCCATTTGGCTGACTAACTTCACACACCATCAGGCTTCCAAGCAGATCTCAAGGAAACTCAGTTTTCACACTCTATGCTTAGTGCCCTTTGTATGGCTAGGACTGAAATGAACCTGGCTAGAGCATCCCACACAAACGAATGCTCCACATGCGGGTTTCACATGCCACCAACTCCACATTCACAGGCAACTTCAGCGCCACAGCCGTTTTCAGATACCCCTCAATGCAAAGGCTCTAGACGCAAATATTGGTGTGAGAGCTAATTCAATCAAGGAAACACTGCATGTTGGTGAAGGGCATACTGAAGAAGAATCAGCCGAGTGGTTCTTGTGGGAGAACAACTCCATTTGGCTCACTAACTTCACACACCATCAGGCTTCCAAGCAGCTCTCAAGGAAACTCAGTTTTCACAGTCTATGCTTAGTGCTCTTTGTGTGCCTAGGACTGAAATGAAGCTTGGTCAGCATCCCACACAAACGAATGCTCCACATGCGGGTTTCACATGCCACCAACTCCACATTCACAGGCAACTTCAGCGCCACAGCCGTTTTCAGATAGCCCTCAATGCAAAAGGCTCTAGACGCAAATATTGGTGTGAGAGCTAATTCAATCAAGAAAACACTGCATGTTGGTGCAAGGGCATATTGAAGAAGGATCAGCCGAGTGGTTCTTGTGGGAGAACAACTCCATTTGGCTCACTAACTTCACACACCATCAGGCTTCCAAGCAGCTCTCAAGGAAACTCAGTTTTCACACTCTATGCTTAGTGCTCTTTGTGTGCCTAGGACTGAAATGAAGCTTGGTCAGCATCCACACACAAACGAATGCTCCACATGCGGGTTTCACATGCCACCAACTCCACATTCACAGGCAACTTCAGCGCCACAGCCGTTTTCAGATAGCCCTCAATGCAAAGGCTCTAGACGCAAATATTGGTGTGAGAGCCAATTCAATCAAGGAAACACTGCATGTTGGTGAAGGGCATATTGAAGAAGGATCAGCCGAGTGGTTCTTGTGGGAGAACAACTCCATTTGGCCTCACTCTAACTTCACACACCATCAGGCTTCCAAGCAGCTCTCAAGGAAACTCAGTTTTCACACTGTATGCTTAGTGCCTTTTGAGTGCATTATCTAGGAATGAACCTGGTAGAGCATCCCACACAAACAAATGCTCCACATGCGGGGTTTCACATGCCACCAACTCCACATTCACAGGCAACTTCAGCGCCACAGCCGTTTTCAGATAGCCCTCAATGCAAAGGCTCTAGACGCAAATATTGGTGTGAGAGCTAATTCAATCAAGGAAACACTGCATGTTGGTGAAGGGCATATTGAAGAAGAATCAGCCGAGTGGTTCTTGTGGGAGAACAACTCCATTTGGCTCACTAACTTCACACACCATCAGGCTTCCAAGCAGCTCTCCAAGGAAACTCAGTTTTCACACTCTATTCTTATTGCCCTTTGAGTGCATTATCTAGGAATGAACATGGTAGAGCATCCCACACAAACGAATGCTCCACATGCGGGTTTTCACATGCCACCAACTCCACATTCACAGGCAACTTCAGCGCCACAGCCGTTTTCAGATAGCCCTCAATGCAAAGGCTCTAGACACAAATATTGGTGTGAGAGATAATTCAATCAAGGAAACACTGCATGTTGGTGAAGGCATATTGAAGAAGGATCAGCCGAGTGGTTCTTGTGGGAGAACAACTCCATTTGGCTCACTAACTTCACACACCATCAGGCTTCCAAGCAGCTCTCAAGGAAACTCAGTTTTCACACTCTATGCTTAGTGCCCTTTGTATGGCTAGGACTGAAATGAACCTGGTAGAGCATCCCACACAAACGAATGCTCCCACATGCGGGTTTCACATGCCACCAACCTCCACATTCACAGGCAACTTCAGCGCCACAGCCGTTTTCAGATAGCCCTCAATGCAAAGGCTCTAGACGCAAATATTGGTGTGAGAGCTAATTCAATCAAGGAAACACTGCATGTTGGTGAAGGGCATATTGAAGAAAGATCAGCCGAGTGGTTCTTGTGGGAGAACAACTCCATTTGGCTCACTAACTTCACACACCATCAGGCTTATAAGCAGCTCCCAAGGAAACTCAGTTTTCACACTCTATGCTTAGTGCCCTTTGTATGGCTAGGACTGAAATGAACCTGGTAGAGCATCCCACACAAACGAATGCTCCACATGCGGGTTTCACATGCCACCAACTCCACATTCACAGGCAACTTCAGCGCCACAGTCGTTTTCAGATAGCCCCTCAATGCAAAGGTTCTAGACGCAAATATTGGTGTGAGAGCTAATTCAATCAAGGAAACACTGCATGTTGGTGAAGGGCATATTGAAGAAGGATCAGCCAGAGTGGTTCTTGTGGGAGAACAACTCCATTTGGCTGACTAACTTCACACACCATCAGGCTTCCAAGCAGCTCTCAAGGAAACTCAGTTTTCACACTCTATGCTTAGTGCCCTTTGAGTGCATTATCTAGGAATGAACCTGGTAGAGCATCCCACACAAACGAATGCTCCACATGCGGGTTTCACATGCCACCAACTCCACATTCACAGGCAACTTCAGCGCCACAGCCGTTTTCAGATAGCCCCTCAATGCAAAGGCTCTAGACGCAAAATATTTGTGTGAGAGCTAATTCAATCAAGGAAACACTGCATGTTGGTGGAAGGGCATATTGAAGAAGGATCAGCCGAGTGGTTCTTGTGGGAGAACAACTCCATTTGGCTCACTAACTTCACACACCATCAGGCTTCCAAGCAGCTCTCAAGGAAACTCAGTTTTCACACTCTATGCTTAGTGCCCTTTGTATGGCTAGGACTGAAATGAACCTGGTAGAGCATCCCACACAAACGAAATGCTCCACATGCGGGTTTCACATGCCACCAACTCCACATTCACAGGCAACTTCAGCGGCCACAGCCGTTTTCAGATAGCCCTCAATGCAAAGGCTCTAGACGCAAATATTGGTGTGAGAGCTAATTCAATCAAGGGAAACACTGCATGTTGGTGAAGGGCATATTGAAGAAGAATCAGCCGAGTGGTTCTTGTGGGAGAACAACTCCATTTGGCTCACTAACGTCACTCACCATCAGGCTTCCAAGCAGCTCTCAAGGAAACTCAGTTTTCACACTCTATGCCTTAGAGCTCTTTGTGTGCCCAGGACTGAAATGAAGCTTGGTCAGCATCCCACACAAACGAATGCTCCACATGCGGGTTTCACATGCCACCAACTCCACATTCACAGGCAACTTCCAGCGCCACAGCCATTTTCAGATAGCCCTCAATGCAAAGGCTCTAGACGCAAATATTGGTGTGAGAGCTAATTCAATCAAGGAAACACTGCATGTTGGTGAAGGGCATATTGAAGAAGGATCAGCCGAGTGGTTCTTGTGGGAGAACAACTCCATTTGGCTGACTAACTTCACACACCATCAGGCTTCCAAGCAGCTCTCAAGGAAACTCAGTTTTCACACTCTATGCTTAGTGCGCTTTGTGTGCCTAGGACTGAAATGAAGCTTGGAGAGCATACCACACAAACGAATGCTCCACATGCGGGTTTCACATGCCACCAACTCCACATTCACAGGCAACTTCAGCGCCACAGCCGTTTTCAGATAGCCCTCAATGCAAAGGCTCTAGACGCAAATATTGGTGTGAGAGCTAATTCAATCAAGGAAACACTGCATGTTGGTGAAGGGCATATTGAAGAAGAATCAGCCGAGTGGTTCTTGTGGGAGAACAACTCCATTTGGCTCACTAACTTCACACAACCATCAGGCTTCCAAGCAGCTCTCAAGGAAACTCAGTTTTCACACTCTATGCTTAGTGCCCTTTGAGTGCATTATCTAGGAATGAACCTGGTAGAGCATCGCACACAAACGAATGCTCCACATGCGGGTTTCACATGCACCAACTCCACATTCACAGGCAACTTCAGCGCCACAGCCGTTTTCAGATAGCCCTCAATGCAAAGGCTCTAGACTCAAATATTGGTGTGAGAGCTAATTCAATCAAGGAAACACTGCATGTTGGTGAAGGGCATATTGAAGAAGGATCAGCCGAGTGGTTCTTGTGGGAGAACAACTCCATTTGGCTCACTAACTTCACACACCATCAGGCTTCCAAGCAGCTCTCAAGGAAACTCAGTTTTCACAATCTATGCTTAGTGCCCTTTGAGTGCATTATCTAGGAATGAACCTGGTAGAGCATCCCACACAAACGAATGCTCCACATGCGGGTTTCACATGCCACCAACTCCACATTCACAGGCAACTTCAGCGCCACAGCCATTTTCAGATAGCCCTCAAAGCAAAGGCTCTAGACGCAAATATTGGTGTGAGAGCTAATTCAATCAAGGAAACACTGCATGTTGGTGAAGGGCATACTGAAGAAGAATCAGCCGAGTGGTTCTTGTGGGAGAACAACTCCATTTGGCTCACTAACTTCACACACCATCAGGCTTCCAAGCAGCTCTCAAGGAAATTCAGTTTTCACACTCTATGCTTAGTGCTCTTTGTGTGCCTAGGACTGAAATGAAGCTTGGTCAGCATCCCACACAAATGAATGCTCCACATGCGGGTTTCACATGCCACA
>NW_026698356.1:0-30553 GCF_030435755.1 Ochotona princeps
ACTCCACATTCACAGGCAACTTCAGTGCCACAGCCGCTTTCAGATAGCCCTCAATGCAAAGGATCTAGACGCAAATAGTGGTGTGAGAGCTAATTCAATCAAGGAAACACTGCATGTGGGTGAAGGGCATATTGAAGAAGGATCAGCCGAGTGGTTCTTGTGGGAGAACAACTCCATTTGGCTCACTAACTTCACACACCATCAGGCTTCCAAGCAGCTCTCAAGGAAACTCAGTTTTCACACTCTATGCTTAGTGCCCTTTGAGTGCATTATCTAGGAATGAACCTGGTAGAGCATCCCACACAAACGAATGCTCCACATGCGGGTTTCACATGCCACCAACTCCACATTCACAGGCAACTTCAGCGCCACAGCCGTTTTCAGATAGCCCTCAATGCAAAGGCTCTAGACGCAAATATTGGTGTGAGAGCTAATTCAATCAAGGAAACACTGCATGTGGGTGAAGGACATATTGAAGAAGGATCAGCCGAGTGGTTCTTGTGGGAGAACAACTCCATTTGGCTCACTAACTTCACACACCATCAGGCTTCCAAGCAGCTCTCAAGGAAACTCAGTTTTCACACTCTATGCTTAGTGCCCTTTCACTGCATTATCTAGGAATGAACCTGGTAGAGCATCCCACACAAACGAATGCTCCACATGCGGGTTTCACATGCCACCAACTCCACATTCACAGGCAACTTCAGTGCCACAGCCGTTTTCAGATAGCCCTCAATGCAAAGGCTCTAGACGCAAATATTGGTGTGAGAGCTAATTCAATCAAGGAAACACTGCATGTTGGTGAAGGGCATATTGAAGAAGGATCAGCCGAGTGGTTCTTGTGGGAGAACAACTCCATTTGGCTCACTAACTTCACACACCATCAGGCTTCCAAGCAGCTCTCAAGGAACTCAGTTTTCACACTCTATGCTTAGTGCCCTTTCACTGCATTATCTAGGAATGAACCTGGTAGAGCATCCCACACAAACGAATGCTCCACATGCGGGTTTCACATGCCACCAACTCCACATTCTCAGGCAACTTCAGCGCCATAGCCGTTTTCAGATAGCCCTCAATGCAAAGGCTCTAGACGCAAATATTGGTGTGAGAGCTAATTCAATCAAGGAAACACTGCATGTTGGTGAAGGGCATATTGAAGAAGGATCAGCCGAGTGGTTCTTGTGGAGAACAACTCCATTTGGCTCACTAACTTCACACACCATCAGGCTTCCAAGCAGCTCTCAAGGAAACTCAGTTTTCACACTCTATGCTTAGTGCCCTTTCACTGCATTATCTAGGAATGAACCTGGTAGAGCATCCCACACAAACGAATGCTCCACATGCGGGTTTCACATGACACCAACTCCACATTCACAGGCAACTTCAGCGCCACAGCCGTTTTCAGATAGCCCTCAATGCAAAGGCTCTAGACGCAAATAGTGGTGTGAGAGCTAATTCAATCAAGGAAACACTGCATGTGGGTGAAGGGCATATTGAAGAAGGATCAGCGAAGTGCTTCTTGTGGGAGAACAACTCCATTTGGCTCACTAACTTCACACACCATCAGGCTTCCAAGCAGCTCTCAAGGAAACTCAGTTTTCACACTCTATGCTTAGTGCCCTTTGAGTGCATTATCCAGGAATGAACCTGGTAGAGCATCCCACACAAACGAATGCTCCACATGCGGGTTTCACATGCCACCAACTCCACATTCTCAGGCAACTTCAGCGCCATAGCCGTTTTCAGATAGCCCTCAATGCAAAGGCTCTAGACGCAAATAGTGGTGTGAGAGCTAATTCAATCAAGGAAACACTGCATGTTGGTGAAGGGCATATTGAAGAAGGATCAGCCGAGTGGTTCTTGTGGGAGAACAACTCCATTTGGCTCACTAACTTCACACACCATCAGGCTTCCAAGCAGCTCTCAAGGAAACTCAGTTTTCACACTCTATGCTTAGTGCCCTTTGAGTGCATTATCTAGGAATGAACCTGGTAGAGCATCCCACACAAACGAATGCTCCACATGCGGGTTTCACATGCCACCAACTCCACATTCTCAGGCAACTTCAGCGCCACAGCCGTTTTCACATAGCCCTCAATGCAAAGGATCTAGACGCAAATAGTGGTGTGAGAGCTAATTCAATCAAGGAAACACTGCATGTGGGTGAAGGGCATATTGAAGAAAGATCAGCCGAGTGGTTCTTGTGGGAGAACAACTCCATTGGCTCACTAACTTCTATTAGGCTCACTAACTTCACACACCATCAGGCTTCCAAGCAGCTCTCAAGGAAACTCAGTTTTCACACTCTATGCTTAGTGCCCTTTGAGTGCATTATCTAGGAATGAACCTGGTAGAGCATCCCACACAAACGAATGCTCCACATGCGGGTTTCACATGCCACCAACTCCACATTCACAGGCAACTTCAGCGCCACAGCCGTTTTCACATAGCCCTCAATGCAAAGGCTCTAGATGCAAATATTGGTGTGAGAGCTAATTCAATCAAGGAAACACTGCATGTGGGTGAAGGGCATATTGAAGAAGGATCAGCCGAGTGGTTCTTGTGGGAGAACAACTCCATTTGGCTCACTAACTTCACACACCATCAGGCTTCCAAGCAGCTCTCAAGGAAACTCAGTTTTCACACTCTATGCTTAGTGCCCTTTGAGTGCCTAGGACTGAAATGAAGCTTGGTGAGCATCCCACACAAACGAATGCTCCACATGCGGGTTTCACATGCCACCAACTCCACATTCACAGGCAACTTCAGTGCCACAGCCGTTTTCACATAGCCCTCAATGCAAAGGCTCTAGACGCAAATATTGGTGTGAGAGCTAATTCAATCAAGGAAACACTGCATGTTGGTGAAGGGCATATTGAAGAAGGATCAGCCGAGTGGTTCTTGTGGGAGAACAACTCCATTTGGCTCACTAACTTCACACACCATCAGGCTTCCAAGCAGCTCTCAAGGAAACTCAGTTTTCACACTCTATGCTTAGTGCCCTTTCACTGCATTATCTAGGAATGAACCTGGTAGAGCATCCCACACAAACGAATGCTCCACATGCGGGTTTCACATGCCACCAACTCCACATTCTCACGCAACTTCAGCGCCACAGCAGTTTTCAGATAGCCCTCAATGCAAAGGCTCTAGACGCAAATATTGGTGTGAGAGCTAATTCAATCAAGGAAACACTGCATGTTGCTGAAGGGCATATTGAAGAAGGATCAGCCGAGTGGTTCTTGTGGGAGAACAACTCCATTTGGCTCACTAACTTCACACACCATCAGGCTTGCAAGCAGCTCTCAAGGAAACTCAGTTTTCACACTCTATGCTTAGTGCCCTTTGAGTGCATTATCTAGGAATGAACCTGGTAGAGCATCCCACACAAAAGAATGCTCCACATGCGGGTTTCACATGCCACCAACTCCACATTCTCACGCAACTTCAGCGCCACAGCCGTTTTCAGATAGCCCTCAATGCAAAGGCTCTAGACGCAAATATTGGTGTGAGAGCTAATTCAATCAAGGAAACACTGCATGTTGCTGAAGGGCATATTGAAGAAGGATCAGCCGAGTGGTTCTTGTGGGAGAACAACTCCATTTGGCTCACTAACTTCACACACCATCAGGCTTCCAAGCAGCTCTCAAGGAAACTCAGTTTTCACACTCTATGCTTAGTGCCCTTTGAGTGCATTATCTAGGAATGAACCTGGTAGAGCATCCCACACAAATGAATGCTCCACATGCGGGTTTCACATGCCACCAACTCCACATTCACAGGCAACTTCAGCGCCACAGCCGTTTTCACATAGCCCTCAATGCAAAGGCTCTAGACGCAAATATTGGTGTGAGAGCTAATTCAATCAAGGAAACACTGCATGTTGGTGAAGGGCATATTGAAGAAGGATCAGCCGAGTGGTTCTTGTGGGAGAACAACTCCATTTGGCTCACTAACTTCACACACCATCAGGCTTCCAAGCAGCTCTCAAGGAAACTCAGTTTTCACACTCTATGCTTAGTGCCCTTTGAGTGCCTAGGAGTGAAATGAAGCTTGGTGAGCATCCCACACAAACGAATGCTCCACATGCGGGTTTCACATGCCACCAACTCCACATTCTCACGCAACTTCAGCGCCACAGCAGTTTTCAGATAGCCCTCAATGCAAAGGCTCTAGACGCAAATATTGGTGTGAGAGCTAATTCAATCAAGGAAACACTGCATGTTGGTGAAGGGCATATTGAAGAAGGATCAGCCGAGTGGTTCTTGTGGGAGAACAACTCCATTTGGCTCACTAACTTCACACACCATCAGGCTTCCAAGCAGCTCTCAAGGAAACTCAGTTTTCACACTCTATGCTTAGTGCCCTTTGAGTGCATTATCTAGGAGTGAACCTGGTAGAGCATCCCACACAAACGAATGCTCCACATGCGGGTTTCAAATGCCACCAACTCCACATTCACAGGCAACTTCAGCGCCACAGCCGTTTTCAGATAGCCCTCAATGCAAAGGCTCTAGACGCAAATATTGGTGTGAGAGCTAATTCAATCAAGGAAACACTGCATGTTGGTGAAGGGCATATTGAAGAAGGATCAGCCGAGTGGTTCTTGTGGGAGAACAACTCCATTTGGCTCACTAACTTCACACACCATCAGGCTTCCAAGCAGCTCTCAAGGAAACTCAGTTTGCACACTCTATGCTTAGTGCCCTTTGAGTGCCTAGGACTGAAATGAAGCTTGGTGAGCATCCCACACAAACGAAT
The DNA here is from genome assembly GCF_030435755.1 of Ochotona princeps. Lineage (NCBI taxonomy): Eukaryota > Metazoa > Chordata > Mammalia > Lagomorpha > Ochotonidae > Ochotona > Ochotona princeps. The sequence goes on from NW_026698356.1 coordinate 4,762, forward strand.
GCTCAACATGCGGGTTTCACATGCCACCAACTCCACATTCATAGGCAACTTCAGCGCCACAGCCGTTTTCAGATAGCCCTCAATGCAAAGGCTCTAGACGCAAATATTGGTGTGAGAGCTAATTCAATCAAGGAAACACTGCATGTTGGTGAAGGGCATATTGAAGAAGGATCAGCCGAGCGGTTCTTGTGGGAGAACAACTCCATTTGGCTCACTAACTTCACACACCATCAGGCTTCCAAGCAGCTCTCAAGGAAACTCAGTTTTCACACTCTATGCTTAGTGCCCTTTAAGTGCATTATCTAGGAATGAACCTGGTAGAGCATCCCACATAAACGAATGCTCCACATGCGGGTTTCACATGCCACCAACTCCACATTCACAGGAAACTTCAGCGCCACAGCCATTTTCAGATAGCCCTCAATGCAAAGGCTCTAGACGCAAATATTGGTGTGAGAGCTAATTCAATCAAGGAAACACTGCATGTTGGTGAAGGGCATATTGAAGAAGGATCAGCCGAGTGGTTCTTGTGGAGAACAACTCCATTTGGCTCACTAACTTCACACACCATCAGGCTTCCAAGCAGCTCTCAAGGAAACTCAGTTTTCACACTCTATGCTTAGTGCCCTTTGAGTGCCTAGGACTGAAATGAAGCTTGGTGAGCATCCCACACAAACGAATGCTCCACATGCGGGTTTCACATGCCACCAACTCCACATTCACAGGCAACTTCAGCGCCACAGCCGTTTCAGATAGCCCTCAATGCAAAGGCTCTAGACGCAAATATTGTTGTGAGAGCTAATTCAAACAAGGAAACACTGCATGTTGGTGAAGGGCATATTGAAGAAGGATCAGCCGAGCGGTTCTTGTGGGAGAACAACTCCATTTGGCTCACTAACTTCACACACCATCAGGCTTCCAAGCAGCTCTCAAGGAAACTCAGTTTTCACACTCTATGCTTAGTGCCCTTTAAGTGCATTATCTAGGAATGAACCTGGTAGAGCATCCCACATAAACGAATGCTCCACATGCGGGGTTTCACATGCCACCAACTCCACATTCTCAGGCAAATTCAGTGCCACAGCCATTTTCAGATAGCCCTCAATGCAAAGGCTCTAGACGCAAATATTGGTGTGAGAGCTAATTCAATCAAGGAAACACTGCATGTTGGTGAAGGGCATATTGAAGAAGGATCAGCGAGTGGTTCTTGTGGGAGAACAACTCCATTTGGCTCACTAACTTCACACACCATCAGGCTTCCAAGCAGCTCTCAAGGAAACTCAGTTTTCACACTCTATGCTTAGTGCCCTTTGAGTGCCTAGGACTGAAATGAACCTGGGTGAGCATCCCACACAAACGAATGCTCCACATGCGGGTTTCACATGCCACCAACTCCACATTCACAGGCAACTTCAGCGCCACAGCCGTTTTCAGATAGCCCTCAATGCAAGGGCTCTAGACGCAAATATTGGTGTGAGAGCTAATTCAATCAAGGAAACACTGCATGTTGGTGAAGGGCATATTGAAGAAGGATCAGCCGAGTGGTTCTTGTGGGAGAACAACTCCATTTGGCTCACTAACTTCACACACCATCAGGCTTCCAAGCAGCTCTCAAGGAAACTCAGTTTTCACACTCTATGCTTAGTGCCCTTTCACTGCATTATCTAGGAATGAACCTGGTAGAGCATCCCACACAAACGAATGCTCCACATGCGGGTTTCACATGCCACCAACTCCACATTCACAGGCAAATTCAGCGCCACAGCCGTTTTCAGATAGCCCTCAAAGCAAAGGCTCTAGACACAAATATTGGTGTGAGAGCTAATTCAAACAAGGAAACACTGCATGTTGGTGAAGGGCATATTGAAGAAGGATCAGCCGAGTGGTTCTTGTGGGAGAACAACTCCATTTGGCTCACTAACATCACACACCATCAGGCTTCCAAGCAGCTCTCAAGGAAACTCAGTTTTCACACCCTATGCTTAGTGCCCTTTGAGTGCCTAGGACTGAAATGAAGCTGGTAGAGCATCCCACACAAACGAATGCTCCACAAGCGGGTTTCACATGCCACCAACTCCACATTCTCAGGCAACTTCAGCGCCACAGCCGTTTTCAGATAGCCCTCAATGCAAAGGCTCTAGACGCAAATATTGGTGTGAGAGCTAATTCAAACAAGGAAACACTGCATGTTGGTGAAGGGCATATTGAAGAAGGATCAGCCGAGTGGTTCTTGTGGGAGAACAACTCCATTTGGCTCACTAACTTCACACACCATCAGGCTTCCAAGCAGCTCTCAAGGAAACTCAGTTTTCACACTCTATGCTTAATGCCCTTGCACTGCATTATCTAGGAACGAACCTGGTAGAGCATCCCACACAAACGAATGCTCCACATGCGGGTTTCACATGCCACCAACTCCACATTCACAGGCAAATTCAGCACCACATCCGTTTCAGATAGCCCTCAATGCAAAGGCTCTAGACGCAAATATTGGTGTGAGAGCTAATTCAATCAAGGAAACACTGCATGTTGGTGAAGGGCATACTGAAGAAGGATCAGCCGAGTGGTTCTTGTGGGAGAACAACTCCATTTGGCTCACTAACTTCACACACCATCAGGCTTCCAAGCAGCTCTCAAGGAAACTCAGTTTTCACACTCTATGCTTAGTGCCCTTTGAGTGCATTATCTAGGAATGAACGTGGTAGAGCATCCCACACAAACGAATGCTCCGCATGCGGGTTTCACATGCCACCAACTCCACATTCTCAGGCAACTTCAGCGCCACAGCCATTTTCAGATAGCCCTCAATGCAAAGGCTCTAGACGCAAATATTGGTGTGAGAGCTAATTCAATCAAGGAAACACTGCATGTTGGTGAAGGGCATATTGAAGAAGGATCAGCCGAGCGGTTCTTGTGGGAGAACAACTCCATTTGGCTCACTAACTTCACACACCATCAGGCTTCCAAGCAGCTCTCAAGGAAACTCAGTTTTCACACTCTATGCTTAGTGCCCTTTGAGTGCATTATCTAGGAATGAACCTGGTAGAGCATCCCACATAAACGAATGCTCCACATGCGGGTTTCACATGCCACCAACTCCACATTCTCAGGCAAATTCAGTGCCACAGCCATTTTCAGATAGCCCTCAATGCAAAGGCTCTAGACGCAAATCTTGGTGTGAGAGCTAATTCAATCAAGGAAACACTGCATGTTGGTGAAGGGCATATTGAAGAAGGATCAGCCGAGTGGTTCTTGTGGGAGAACAACTCCATTTGGCTCACTAACTTCACACACCATCAGGCTTCCAAGCAGCTCTCAAGGAAACTCAGTTTTCACACTCTATGTTTAGTGCCCTTTGAGTGCCTAGGACTGAAATGAAGCTTGGTGAGCATCCCACACAAACGAATGCTCCACAAGCGGGTTTCACATGCCACCAACTCCACATTCACAGGAAAATTCAGCGCCACAGCCGTTTTCAGATAGCCCTCAATGCAAAGCCTCTAGACGCAAATATTGGTGTGAGAGCTAATTCAATCAAGGAAACACTGCATGTTGGTGAAGGGCATATTGAAGAAGGATCAGCCGAGTGGTTCTTGTGGGAGAACAACTCCATTTGGCTCACTAACTTCACACACCATCAGGCTTCCAAGCAGCTCTCAAGGAAACTCAGTTTTCACACTCTATGCTTAGTGCCCTTTGAGTGCCTAGGACTGAAATGAAGCTTGGTGAGCATCCCACACGAACGAATGCTCCACAAGCGGGTTTCACATGCCACCAACTCCACATTCACAGGCAACTTCAGCGCCACAGCCGTTTTCAGATAGCCCTCAATGCAAGGGCTCTAGACGCAAATATTGGTGTGAGAGCTAATTCAATCAAGGAAACACTGCATGTTGGTGAAGGGCATATTGAAGAAGGATCAGCCGAGTGGTTCTTGTGGGAGAACAACTCCATTTGGCTCACTAACTTCACACACCATCAGGCTTCCAAGCAGCTCTCAAGGAAACTCAGTTGTCACACTCTATGCTTAGTGCCCTTGCACTGCATTATCTAGGAATGAACCTGGTAGAGCATCCCACACAAACGAATTCTCCACATGCGGGTTTCACATGCCACCAACTCCACATTCACAGGCAAATTCAGCGCCACAGCCGTTTTCAGATAGCCCTCAAAGCAAAGGCTCTAGACACAAATATTGGTGTGAGAGCTAATTCAATCAAGGAAACACTGCATGTTGGTGAAGGGCATATTGAAGAAGGATCAGCCGAGTGGTTCTTGTGGGAGAACAACTCCATTTGGCTCACTAACATCACACACCATCAGGCTTCCAAGCAGCTCTCAAGGAAACTCAGTTTTCACACCCTATGCTTAGTGCCCTTTGAGTGCCTAGGACTGAAATGAAGCTGGTAGAGCATCCCACACAAACGAATGCTCCACAAGCGGGTTTCACATGCCACCAACTCCACATTCACAGGCAACTTCAGCGCCACAGCCGTTTTCAGATAGCCCTCAATGCAAAGGCTCTAGACGCAAATCTTGGTGTGAGAGCTAATTCAAACAAGGAAACACTGCATGTTGGTGAAGGGCATATTGAAGAAGGATCAGCCGAGTGGTTCTTGTGGGAGAACAACTCCATTTGGCTCACTAACTTCACACACCATCAGGCTTCCAAGCAGCTCTCAAGGAAACTCAGTTTTCACACTCTATGCTTAATGCCCTTGCACTGCATTATCTAGGAACGAACCTGGTAGAGCATCCCACACAAACGAATGCTTCACAGGCGGGTTTCACATGCCACCAACTCCACATTCTCAGGCAAATTCAGCACCACATCCGTTTTCAGATAGCCCTCAATGCAAAGGCTCTAGACGCAAATATTGGTGTGAGAGCTAATTCAATCAAGGAAACACTGCATGTTGGTGAAGGGCATACTGAAGAAGGATCAGCCGAGCGGTTCTTGTGGGAGAACAACTCCATTTGGCTCACTAACTTCACACACCATCAGGCTTCCAAGCAGCTCTCAAGGAAATTCAGTTTTCACACTCTATGCTTAGTGCCCTTTGAGTGCAATATTTAAGAAGCTGGTAGAGCATCCCACACAAACGAATGCTCCACATGCGGGTTTCACATGCCACCAACTCCACATTCACAGGCAAATTCAGCACCACAGCCGTTTTCAGATAGCCCTCAATGCAAAGGCTCTAGATGCAAATATTGGTGTGAGAGCTAATTCAATCAAGGAAACACTGCATGTTGCTGAAGGGCATATTGAAGAAGGATCAGCCGAGTGGTTCTTGTGGGAGAACAACTCCATTTGGTTCACTAACTTCACACACCATCAGGCTTCCAAGCAGCTCTCAAGGAAACTCAGTTTTCACACTCTATGCTTAGTGCCCTTTGAGTGCATTATCTAGGAGTGAACCTGGTAGAGCATCCCACACAAACGAATGCTCCACATGCGGGTTTCAAATGCCACCAACTCCACATTCACAGGAAAATTCAGCGCCACAGCCGTTTTCAGATAGCCCTCAATGCAAAGGCTCTAGACGCAAATATTGGTGTGAGAGCTAATTCAATCAAGGAAACACTGCATGTTGGTGAAGGGCATATTGAAGAAGGATCAGCCGAGTGGTTCTTGTGGGAGAACAACTCCATTTGGCTCACTAACTTCACACACCATCAGGCTTCCAAGCAGCTCTCAAGGAAACTCAGTTTTCACACTCTATGCTTAGTGCCCTTTGAGTGCCTAGGACTGAAATGAAGCTTGGTGAGCATCCCACACAAACGAATGCTCCACAAGCGGGTTTCACATGCCACCAACTCCACATTCACAGGCAACTTCAGCGCCACAGCCGTTTTCAGATAGCCCTCAATGCAAGGGCTCTAGACGCAAATATTGGTGTGAGAGCTAATTCAATCAAGGAAACACTGCATGTTGGTGAAGGGCATATTGAAGAAGGATCAGCCGAGTGGTTCTTGTGGGAGAACAACTCCATTTGGCTCACTAACTTCACACACCATCAGGCTTCCAAGCAGCTCTCAAGGAAACTCAGTTGTCACACTCTATGCTTAATGCCCTTTCACTGCATTATCTAGGAATGAACCTGGTAGAGCATCCCACACAAACGAATTCTCCACATGCGGGTTTCACATGCCACCAACTCCACATTCACAGGCAAATTCAGCGCCACAGCCGTTTTCAGATAGCCCTCAAAGCAAAGGCTCTAGACACAAATATTGGTGTGAGAGCTAATTCAATCAAGGAAACACTGCATGTTGGTGAAGGGCATATTGAAGAAGGATCAGCCGAGTGGTTCTTGTGGGAGAACAACTCCATTTGGCTCACTAACATCACACACCATCAGGCTTCCAAGCAGCTCTCAAGGAAACTCAGTTTTCACACCCTATGCTTAGTGCCCTTTGAGTGCCTAGGACTGAAATGAAGCTGGTAGAGCATCCCACACAAACGAATGCTCCACAAGCGGGTTTCACATGCCACCAACTCCACATTCACAGGCAACTTCAGCGCCACAGCCGTTTTCAGATAGCCCTCAATGCAAAGGCTCTAGACGCAAAAATTGGTGTGAGAGCTAATTCAATCAAGGAAACACTGCATGTTGGTGAAGGGCATATTGAAGAAGGATCAGCCGAGTGGTTCTTGTGGGAGAACAACTCCATTTGGCTCACTAACTTCACACACCATCAGGCTTCCAAGCAGCTCTCAAGGAAACTCAGTTTTCACACTCTATGCTTAATGCCCTTGCACTGCATTATCTAGGAACGAACCTGGTAGAGCATCCCACACAAACGAATGCTTCACAGGCGGGTTTCACATGCCACCAACTCCACATTCACAGGCAAATTCAGCACCACATCCGTTTTCAGATAGCCCTCAATGCAAAGGCTCTAGACGCAAATCTTGGTGTGAGAGCTAATTCAATCAAGGAAACACTGCATGTTGGTGAAGGGCATACTGAAGAAGGATCAGCCGAGCGGTTCTTGTGGGAGAACAACTCCATTTGGCTCACTAACTTCACACACCATCAGGCTTCCAAGCAGCTCTCAAGGAAACTCAGTTTTCACACTCTATGCTTAGTGCCCTTTGAGTGCATTATCTAGGAGTGAACCTGGTAGAGCATCCCACACAAACGAATGCTCCACATGCGGGTTTCAAATGCCACCAACTCCACATTCACAGGAAAATTCAGCGCCACAGCCGTTTTCAGATAGCCCTCAATGCAAAGGCTCTAGACGCAAATATTGGTGTGAGAGCTAATTCAATCAAGGAAACACTGCATGTTGGTGAAGGGCATATTGAAGAAGGATCAGCCGAGTGGTTCTTGTGGGAGAACAACTCCATTTGGCTCACTAACTTCACACACCATCAGGCTTCCAAGCAGCTCTCAAGGAAACTCAGTTTTCACACTCTATGCTTAGTGCCCTTTGAGTGCCTAGGACTGAAATGAAGCTTGGTGAGCATCCCACACAAACGAATGCTCCACAAGCGGGTTTCACATGCCACCAACTCCACATTCACAGGCAACTTCAGCGCCACAGCCGTTTTCAGATAGCCCTCAATGCAAGGGCTCTAGACGCAAATATTGGTGTGAGAGCTAATTCAATCAAGGAAACACTGCATGTTGGTGAAGGGCATATTGAAGAAGGATCAGCCGAGTGGTTCTTGTGGGAGAACAACTCCATTTGGCTCACTAACTTCACACACCATCAGGCTTCCAAGCAGCTCTCAAGGAAACTCAGTTTTCACACTCTATGCTTAATGCCCTTTCACTGCATTATCTAGGCGTGAACCTGGTAGAGCATCCCACACAAACGAATTCTCCACATGCGGGTTTCACATGCCACCAACTCCACATTCACAGGCAAATTCAGCGCCACAGCCGTTTTCAGATAGCCCTCAAAGCAAAGGCTCTAGACACAAATATTGGTGTGAGAGCTAATTCAATCAAGGAAACACTGCATGTTGGTGAAGGGCATATTGAAGAAGGATCAGCCGAGTGGTTCTTGTGGGAGAACAACTCCATTTGGCTCACTAACATCACACACCATCAGGCTTCCAAGCAGCTCTCAAGGAAACTCAGTTTTCACACCCTATGCTTAGTGCCCTTTGAGTGCCTAGGACTGAAATGAAGCTGGTAGAGCATCCCACACAAACGAATGCTCCACAAGCGGGTTTCACATGCCACCAACTCCACATTCACAGGCAACTTCAGCGCCACAGCCGTTTTCAGATAGCCCTCAATGCAAAGGCTCTAGACGCAAAAATTGGTGTGAGAGCTAATTCAATCAAGGAAACACTGCATGTTGGTGAAGGGCATATTGAAGAAGGATCAGCCGAGTGGTTCTTGTGGGAGAACAACTCCATTTGGCTCACTAACTTCACACACCATCAGGCTTCCAAGCAGCTCTCAAGGAAACTCAGTTTTCACACTCTATGCTTAATGCCCTTGCACTGCATTATCTAGGAACGAACCTGGTAGAGCATCCCACACAAACGAATGCTTCACAGGCGGGTTTCACATGCCACCAACTCCACATTCACAGGCAAATTCAGCACCACATCCGTTTTCAGATAGCCCTCAATGCAAAGGCTCTAGACGCAAATATTGGTGTGAGAGCTAATTCAATCAAGGAAACACTGCATGTTGGTGAAGGGCATACTGAAGAAGGATCAGCCGAGCGGTTCTTGTGGGAGAACAACTCCATTTGGCTCACTAACTTCACACACCATCAGGCTTCCAAGCAGCTCTCAAGGAAACTCAGTTTTCACACTCTATGCTTAGTGCCCTTTGAGTGCAATATTTAAGAATGAACCTGGTAGAGCATCCCACACAGACGAATGCTCCACATGCGGGTTTCACATGCCACCAACTCCACATTCACAGGCAACTTCAGCGCCACAGCCGTTTTCAGATAGCCCTCAATGCAAAGGCTCTAGATGCAAATATTGGTGTGAGAGCTAATTCAATCAAGGAAACACTGCATGTTGCTGAAGGGCATATTGAAGAAGGATCAGCCGAGTGGTTCTTGTGGGAGAACAACTCCATTTGGTTCACTAACTTCACACACCATCAGGCTTCCAAGCAGCTCTCAAGGAAACTCAGTTTTCACACTCTATGCTTAGTGCCCTTTGAGTGCATTATCTAGGAGTGAACCTGGTAGAGCATCCCACACAAACGAATGCTCCACATGCGGGTTTCAAATGCCACCAACTCCACATTCACAGGCAACTTCAGCGCCACAGCCGTTTTCAGATAGCCCTCAATGCAAAGGCTCTAGACGCAAATATTGGTGTGAGAGCTAATTCAATCAAGGAAACACTGCATGTTGGTGAAGGGCATATTGAAGAAGGATCAGCCGAGTGGTTCTTGTGGGAGAACAACTCCATTTGGCTCACTAACTTCACACACCATCAGGCTTCCAAGCAGCTCTCAAGGAAACTCAGTTTTCACACTCTATGCTTAGTGCCCTTTGAGTGCATTATCTAGGAATGAACCTGGTAGAGCATCCCACACAAACGAATGCTCCGCATGCGGGTTTCACATGCCACCAACTCCACATTCTCAGGCAACTTCAGCGCCACAGCCGTTTTCAGATAGCCCTCAATGCAAAGGCTCTAGACGCAAATATTGGTGTGAGAGCTAATTCAATCAAGGAAACACTGCATGTTGGTGAAGGGCATATTGAAGAAGGATCAGCTGAGCGGTTCTTGTGGCACAACAACTCCATTTGGCTCACTAACTTCACACACCATCAGGCTTCCAAGCAGCTCTCAAGGAAACTCAGTTTTCACACTCTATGCTTAGTGCCCTTTAAGTGCATTATCTAGGAATGAACCTGGTAGAGCATCCCACATAAACGAATGCTCCACATGCGGGTTTCACATGCCACCAACTCCACATTCTCAGGCAAATTCAGTGCCACAGCCATTTTCAGATAGCCCTCAATGCAAAGGCTCTAGACGCAAATCTTGGTGTGAGAGCTAATTCAATCAAGGAAACACTGCATGTTGGTGAAGGGCATATTGAAGAAGGATCAGCCGAGTGGTTCTTGTGGGAGAACAACTCCATTTGGCTCACTAACTTCACACACCATCAGGCTTCCAAGCAGCTCTCAAGGAAACTCAGTTTTCACACTCTATGCTTAGTGCCCTTTGAGTGCCTAGGACTGAAATGAAGCTTGGTGAGCATCCCACACAAACGAATGCTCCACATGCGGGTTTCACATGCCACCAACTCCACATTCACAGGAAAATTCAGCGCCACAGCCGTTTTCAGATAGCCCTCAATGCAAAGCCTCTAGACGCAAATATTGGTGTGAGAGCTAATTCAATCAAGGAAACACTGCATGTTGGTGAAGGGCATATTGAAGAAGGATCAGCCGAGTGGTTCTTGTGGGAGAACAACTCCATTTGGCTCACTAACTTCACACACCATCAGGCTTCCAGCAGCTCTCAAGGAAACTCAGTTTTCACACTCAATGCTTAGTGCCCTTTCACTGCATTATCTAGGAATGAACCTGGTAGAGCATCCCACACAAACGAATGCTCTCCACATGCGGGTTTCACATGCCACCAACTCCACCTTCACAGGCAAATTCAGCGCCACAGCCGTTTTCAGATAGCCCTCAAAAGCAAAGGCTCTAGACACAAATATTGGTGTGAGAGCTAATTCAATCAAGGAAACACTGCATGTTGGTGAAGGGCATATTGAAGAAGGATCAGCCGAGTGGTTCTTGTGGGAGAACAACTCCATTTGGCTCACTAACTTCACACACCATCAGGCTTCCAAGCAGCTCTCAAGGAAACTCAGTTTTCACACTCTATGCTTAGTGCCCTTTGAGTGCAATATTTAAGAATGAACCTGGTAGAGCATCCCACACAAACGAATGCTCCACATGCGGGTTTCACATGCCACCAACTCCACATTCACAGGCAAATTCAGCACCACAGCCGTTTTCAGATAGCCCTCAATGCAAAGGCTCTAGATGCAAATATTGGTGTGAGAGCTAATTCAATCAAGGAAACACTGCATGTTGATGAAGGGCATATTGAAGAAGGATCAGCCGAGTGGTTCTTGTGGGAGAACAACTCCATTTGGCTCACTAACATCACACACCATCAGGCTTCCAAGCAGCTCTCAAGGAAACTCAGTTTGCACACTCTATGCTTAGTGCCCTTTGAGTGCATTATCTAGGAGTGAACCTGGTAGAGCATCCCACACAAACGAATGCTCCACATGCGGGTTTCAAATGCCACCAACTCCACATTCACAGGCAACTTCAGCGCCACAGCCGTTTTCAGATAGCCCTCAATGCAAAGCCTCTAGACGCAAATATTGGTGTGAGAGCTAATTCAATCAAGGAAACACTGCATGTTGGTGAAGGGCATATTGAAGAAGGATCAGCCGAGTGGTTCTTGTGGGAGAACAACTCCATTTGGCTCACTAACTTCACACACCATCAGGCTTCCAAGCAGCTCTCAAGGAAACTCAGTTTTCACACTCTATGCTTAGTGCCCTTTGAGTGCCTAGGACTGAAATGAAGCTTGGTGAGCATCCCACACAAACGAATGCTCCACATGCGGGTTTCACATGCCACCAACTCCACATTCACAGGCAACTTCAGCGCCACAGCCGTTTTCAGATAGCCCTCAATGCAAAGGCTCTAGACGCAAATATTGGTGTGAGAGCTAATTCAATCAAGGAAACACTGCATGTTGGTGAAGGGCATATTGAAGAAGGATCAGCCGAGCGGTTCTTGTGGGAGAACAACTCCATTTGGCTCACTAACTTCACACACCATCAGGCTTCCAAGCAGCTCTCAAGGAAACTCAGTTTTCACACTCTATGCTTAGTGCCCTTTAAGTGCATTATCTAGGAATGAACCTGGTAGAGCATCCCACATAAACGAATGCTCCACATGCGGGTTTCACATGCCACCAACTCCACATTCACAGGCAACTTCAGCGCCACAGCCGTTTTCAGATAGCCCTCAATGCAAAGGCTCTAGACGCAAATCTTGGTGTGAGAGCTAATTCAATCAAGGAAACACTGCATGTTGGTGAAGGGCATATTGAAGAAGGATCAGCCGAGTGGTTCTTGTGGGAGAACAACTCCATTTGGCTCACTAACTTCACACACCATCAGGCTTCCAAACAGCTCTCAAGGAAACTCAGTTTTCACACTCTATTCTTAATGCCCTTGCACTGCATTATCTAGGAACGAACCTGGTAGAGCATCCCACACAAACGAATGCTCCACATGCGGGTTTCACATGCCACCAACTCCACATTCACAGGCAAATTCAGCACCACATCCGTTTTCAGATAGCCCTCAATGCAAAGGCTCTAGACGCAAATATTGGTGTGAGAGCTAATTCAATCAAGGAAACACTGCATGTTGGTGAAGGGCATATTGAAGAAGGATCAGCCGAGCGGTTCTTGTGGGAGAACAACTCCATTTGGCTCACTAACTTCACACACCATCAGGCTTCCAAGCAGCTCTCTAGGAAACTCAGTTTTCACACTCTATGCTTAGTGCCCTTTAAGTGCATTATCTAGGAATGAACCTGGTAGAGCATCCCACATAAACGAATGCTCCACATGCGGGTTTCACATGCCACCAACTCCACATTCACAGGCAACTTCAGCGCCACAGCCGTTTTCAGATAGCCCTCAATGCAAAGGCTGTAGACGCAAATCTTGGTGTGAGAGCTAATTCAATCAAGGAAAAACTGCATGTTGGTGAAGGGCATATTGAAGAACGATCAGCCGAGTGGTTCTTGTGGGAGAACAACTCCATTTGGCTCACTAACTTCACACACCATCAGGCTTCCAAGCAGCTCTCAAGGAAACTCAGGTTTCACACTCTATTCTTAATGCCCTTGCACTGCATTATCTAGGAACGAACCTGGTAGAGCATCCCACACAAACGAATGCTCCACATGCGGGTTTCACATGCCACCAACTCCACATTCACAGGCAAATTCAGCACCACATCCGTTTTCAGATAGCCCTCAATGCAAAGGCTCTAGACGCAAATATTGGTGTGAGAGCTAATTCAATCAAGGAAACACTGCATGTTGGTGAAGGGCATATTGAAGAAGGATCAGCCGAGCGGTTCTTGTGGGAGAACAACTCCATTTGGCTCACTAACTTCACACACCATCAGGCTTCCAAGCAGCTCTCAAGGAAACTCAGTTTTCACACTCTATGCTTAGTGCCCTTTGAGTGCAATATTTAAGAATGAACCTGGTAGAGCATCCCACACAAACGAATGCTCCACATGCAGGTTTCAAATGCCACCAACTCCACATTCACAGGCAACTTCAGCGCCACAGCCGTTTTCAGATAGCCCTCAATGCAAAGGCTCTAGACGCAAATATTGGTGTGAGAGCTAATTCAATCAAGGAAACACTGCATGTTGGTGAAGGGCATATTGAAGAAGGATCAGCCGAGTGGATCTTGTGGGAGAACAACTCCATTTGGCTCACTAACTTCACACACCATCAGGCTTCCAAGCAGCTCTCAAGGAAACTCAGTTTTCACACTCTATGCTTAGTGCCCTTTCACTGCATTATCTAGGAATGAACCTGGTAGAGCATCCCACACAAACGAATGCTCCACATGCGGGTTTCACATGCCACCAACTCCACATTCACAGGCAAATTCAGCGCCACAGCCGTTTTCAGATAGCCCTCAAAGCAAAGGCTCTAGACACAAATATTGGTGTGAGAGCTAATTCAATCAAGGAAACACTGCATGTTGGTGAAGGGCATATTGAAGAAGGATCAGCCGAGTGGTTCTTGTGGGAGAACAACTCCATTTGGCTCACTAACTTCACACACCATCAGGCTTCCAAGCAGCTCTCAAGGAAACTCAGTTTTCACACTCTATGCTTAGTGCCCTTTGAGTGCCTAGGACTGAAATGAAGCTTGGTGAGCATCCCACACAAACGAATGCTCCACGAGCGTGTTTCACATGCCACCAACTCCAAATTCTCAGGCAAATTCAGCGCCACAGCCGTTTTCAGATAGCCCTCAATGCAAAGGCTCTAGACGCAAATATTGGTGTGAGAGCTAATTCAATCAAGGAAACACTGCATGTTGGTGAAGGGCATATTGAAGAAGGATCAGCCGAGTGGTTCTTGTGGGAGAACAACTCCATTTGGCTCACTAACATCACACACCATCAGGCTTCCAAGCAGCTCTCAAGGAAACTCAGTTTTCACACTCTATGCTTAGTGCCCTTTCACTGCATTATCTAGGCGTGAACCTGGTAGAGCATCCCACACAAACGAATGCTCCACAAGCGGGTTTCACATGAAACCAACTCCACATTCACAGGCAACTTCAGCGCCACACCCGTTTTCAGATAGCCCTCAATGCAAAGGCTCTAGACGCAAATATTGGTGTGAGAGGTAATTCAATCAAGGAAACACTGCATGTTGGTGAAGGGCATATTGAAGAAGGATCAGCCGAGAGGTTCTTGTGGGAGAACAACTCCATTTGGCTCACTAACTTCACACACCATCAGGCTTCCAAGCAGCTCTCAAGGAAACTCAGTTTTCACACTCCATGCTTAGTGCCCTTTGAGTGCATTATCTAGGAATGAACCTGGTAGAACATCCCACACAAACGAATGCTCCACATGCGGGTTTCACATGCCACCAACTCCACATTCACAGGCAACTTCAGCGCCACAGCCGTTTTCAGATAGCCCTCAATGCAAAGGCTCTAGACGCAAATATTGGTGTGAGAGCTAATTCAAACAAGGAAACACTGCATGTTGGTGAAGGGCATATTGAAGAAGGATCAGCCGAGCGGTTCTTGTGGGAGAACAACTCCATTTGGCTCACTAACTTCACACACCATCAGGCTTCCAACAGCTCTCAAGGAAACTCAGTTTTCACACTCTATGCTTAGTGCCCTTTAAGTGCATTATCTAGGAATGAACCTGGTAGAGCATCCCACATAAACGAATGCTCCACATGCGGGTTTCACATGCCACCAACTCCACATTCTCAGGCAAATTCAGCGCCACAGCCATTTTCAGATAGCCCTCAATGCAAAGGCTCTAGACGCAAATCTTGGTGTGAGAGCTAATTCAATCAAGGAAACACTGCATGTTGGTGAAGGGCATATTGAAGAAGGATCAGCCGAGTGGTTCTTGTGGGAGAACAACTCCATTTGGCTCACTAACTTCACACACCATCAGGCTTCCAAGCAGCTCTCAAGGAAACTCAGTTTTCACACTCTATGCTTAGTGCCCTTTGAGTGCCTAGGACTGAAATGAAGCTTGGTGAGCATCCCACACAAACGAATGCTCCACAAGCGTGTTTCACATGCCACCAACTCCACATTCTCAGGCAAATTCAGCGCCACAGCCGTTTTCAGATAGCCCTCAATGCAAAGGCTCTAGACGCAAATATTGGTGTGAGAGCTAATTCAATCAAGGAAACACTGCATGTTGGTGAAGGGCATATTGAAGAAGGATTCAAGCCGAGCGGTTCTTGTGGGAGAACAACTCCATTTGGCTCACTAACTTCACACACCATCAGGCTTCCAAGCAGCTCTCAAGGAAACTCAGTTTTCACACTCTATGCTTAGTGCCCTTTCACTGCATTATCTAGGAATGAACCTGGTAGAGCATCCCACACAAACGAATGCTCCACATGCGGGTTTCACATGCCACCAACTCCACATTCACAGGCAACTTCAGCGCCACAGCCGTTTTCAGATAGCCCTCAATGCAAAGGCTCTAGACGCAAATATTGGTGTGAGAGCTAATTCAATCAAGGAAACACTGCATGTTGGTGAAGGGCATATTGAAGAAGGATCAGCCGAGTGGTTCTTGTGGGAGAACAACTCCATTTGGCTCACTAACTTCACACACCATCAGGCTTCCAAGCAGCTCTCAAGGAAACTCAGTTTTCACACCCTATGCTTAGTGCCCTTTGAGTGCCTAGGACTGTAATGAACCTGGTAGAGCATCCCACACAAACGAATGCTCCACAAGCGGCTTTCACATGCCACCAACTCCACATTCACAGGCAAATTCAGAGCCACAGCCGTTTTCAGATAGACCTCAATGCAAAGGCTCTAGACGCAAATATTGGTGTGAGAGCTAATTCAAACAAGGAAACACTGCATGTTGCTGAAGGGCATATTGAAGAAGGATCAGCCGAGTGATTCTTGTGGGAGAACAACTCCATTTGGCTCACTAACTTCACACACCATCAGGCTTCCAAGCAGCTCTCAAGGAAACTCAGTTTGCACACTCTATGCTTAGTGCCCTTTGAGTGCATTATCTAGGAGTGAACCTGGTAGAGCATCCCACACAAACGAATGCTCCACATGCGGGTTTCACATGCCACCAACTCCACATTCACAGGCAACTTCAGCGCCACAGCCGTTTTCAGATAGCCCTCAATGCAAAGGCTCTAGACGCAAATATTGGTGTGAGAGCTAATTCAATCAAGGAAACACTGCATGTTGGTGAAGGGCATATTGAAGAAGGATCAGCCGAGTGGTTCTTGTGGGAGAACAACTCCATTTGGCTCACTAACATCACACACCATCAGGCTTCCAAGCAGCTCTCAAGGAAACTCAGTTTTCACACTCTATGCTTAGTGCCCTTTCACTGCATTATCTAGGCGTGAACCTGGTAGAGCATCCCACACAAACGAATGCTCCACAAGCGGGTTTCACATGCCACCAACTCCACATTCACAGGCAACTTCAGCGCCACAACCCGTTTTCAGATAGCCCTCAATGCAAAGGCTCTAGACGCAAATATTGGTGTGAGAGGTAATTCAATCAAGGAAACACTGCATGTTGGTGAAGGGCATATTGAAGAAGGATCAGCCGAGAGGTTCTTGTGGGAGAACAACTCCATTTGGCTCACTAACTTCACACACCATCAGGCTTCCAAGCAGCTCTCAAGGAAACTCAGTTTTCACACTCTATGCTTAGTGCCCTTTGAGTGCATTATCTAGGAATTAACCTGGTAGAACATCCCACACAAACGAATGCTCCACATGCGGGTTTCACATGCCACCAACTCCACATTCACAGGCAACTTCAGCGCCACAGCCGTTTTTCAGATAGCCCTCAATGCAAAGGCTCTAGACGCAAATATTGGTGTGAGAGCTAATTCAAACAAGGAAACACTGCATGTTGGTGAAGGGCATATTGAAGAAGGATCAGCCGAGCGGTTCTTGTGGGAGAACAACTCCATTTGGCTCACCTAACTTCACACACCATCAGGCTTCCAACAGCTCTCAAGGAAACTCAGTTTTCACACTCTATGCTTAGTGCCCTTTAAGTGCATTATCTAGGAATGAACCTGGTAGAGCATCCCACATAAACGAATGCTCCACATGCGGGTTTCACATGCCACCAACTCCACATTCTCAGGCAAATTCAGCGCCACAGCCATTTTCAGATAGCCCTCAATGCAAAGGCTCTAGACGCAAATCTTGGTGTGAGAGCTAATTCAATCAAGGAAACACTGCATGTTGGTGAAGGGCATATTGAAGAAGGATCAGCCGAGTGGTTCTTGTGGGAGAACAACTCCATTTGGCTCACTAACTTCACACACCATCAGGCTTCCAAGCAGCTCTCAAGGAAACTCAGTTTGCACACTCTATGCTTAGTGCCCTTTGAGTGCCTAGGACTGAAATGAAGCTTGGTGAGCATCCCACACAAACGAATGCTCCACAAGCGTGTTTCACATGCCACCAACTCCACATTCTCAGGCAAATTCAGCGCCACAGCCGTTTTCAGATAGCCCTCAATGCAAAGGCTCTAGACGCAAATATTGGTGTGAGAGCTAATTCAATCAAGGAAACACTGCATGTTGGTGAAGGGCATATTGAAGAAGGATCAGCCGAGCGGTTCTTGTGGGAGAACAACTCCATTTGGCTCACTAACTTCACACACCATCAGGCTTCCAAGCAGCTCTCAAGGAAACTCAGTTTTCACACTCTATGCTTAGTGCCCTTTGAGTGCATTATCTAGGAATGAACCTGGTAGAGCATCCCACACAAACGAATGCTCCACATGCGGGTTTCACATGCCACCAACTCCACATTCACAGGCAACTTCAGCGCCACAGCCGTTTTCAGATAGCCCTCAATGCAAAGGCTCTAGACCGCAAATATTGGTGTGAGAGCTAATTCAATCAAGGAAACACTGCATGTTGGTGAAGGGCATATTGAAGAAGGATCAGCCGAGTGGTTCTTGTGGGAGAACAACTCCATTTGGCTCACTAACTTCACACACCATCAGGCTTCCAAGCAGCTCTCAAGGAAACTCAGTTTTCACACCCTATGCTTAGTGCCCTTTGAGTGCCTAGGACTGTAATGAACCTGGTAGAGCATCCCACACAAACGAATGCTCCACAAGCGGCTTTCACATGCCACCAACTCCACATTCACAGGCAAATTCAGCGCCACAGCCGTTTTCAGATAGACCTCAATGCAAAGGCTCTAGACGCAAATATTGGTGTGAGAGCTAATTCAAACAAGGAAACACTGCATGTTGCTGAAGGGCATATTGAAGAAGGATCAGCCGAGTGATTCTTGTGGGAGAACAACTCCATTTGGCTCACTAACTTCACACACCATCAGGCTTCCAAGCAGCTCTCAAGGAAACTCAGTTTGCACACTCTATGCTTAGTGCCCTTTGAGTGCATTATCTAGGAGTGAACCTGGTAGAGCATCCCACACAAACGAATGCTCCACATGCGGGTTTCACATGCCACCAACTCCACATTCACAGGCAACTTCAGCGCCACAGCCGTTTTCAGATAGCCCTCAATGCAAAGGCTCTAGACGCAAATATTGGTGTGAGAGCTAATTCAATCAAGGAAACACTGCATGTTGGTGAAGGGCATATTGAAGAAGGATCAGCCGAGTGGTTCTTGTGGGAGAACAACTCCATTTGGCTCACTAACATCACACACCATCAGGCTTCCAAGCAGCTCTCAAGGAAACTCAGTTTTCACACTCTATGCTTAGTGCCCTTTCACTGCATTATCTAGGCGTGAACCTGGTAGAGCATCCCACACAAACGAATGCTCCACAAGCGGGTTTCACATGCCACCAACTCCACATTCACAGGCAACTTCAGCGCCACACCCGTTTTCAGATAGCCCTCAATGCAAAGGCTCTAGACGCAAATATTGGTGTGAGAGGTAATTCAATCAAGGAAACACTGCATGTTGGTGAAGGGCATATTGAAGAAGGATCAGCCGAGAGGTTCTTGTGGGAGAACAACTCCATTTGGCTCACTAACTTCACACACCATCAGGCTTCCAAGCAGCTCTCAAGGAAAACTCAGTTTTCACACTCTATGCTTAGTGCCCTTTGAGTGCATTATCTAGGAATTAACCTGGTAGAACATCCCACACAAACGAATGCTCCACATGCGGGTTTCACATGCCACCAACTCCACATTCACAGGCAACTTCAGCGCCACAGCCGTTTTCAGATAGCCCTCAATGCAAAGGCTCTAGACGCAAATATTGGTGTGAGAGCTAATTCAAACAAGGAAACACTGCATGTTGGTGAAGGGCATATTGAAGAAGGATCAGCCGAGCGGTTCTTGTGGGAGAACAACTCCATTTGGCTCACTAACTTCACACACCATCAGGCTTCCAACAGCTCTCAAGGAAACTCAGTTTTCACACTCTATGCTTAGTGCCCTTTAAGTGCATTATCTAGGAATGAACCTGGTAGAGCATCCCACATAAACGAATGCTCCACATGCGGGTTTCACATGCCACCAACTCCACATTCTCAGGCAAATTCAGCGCCACAGCCATTTTCAGATAGCCCTCAATGCAAAGGCTCTAGACGCAAATCTTGGTGTGAGAGCTAATTCAATCAAGGAAACACTGCATGTTGGTGAAGGGGCATATTGAAGAAGGATCAGCCGAGTGGTTCTTGTGGGAGAACAACTCCATTTGGCTCACTAACTTCACACACCATCAGGCTTCCAAGCAGCTCTCAAGGAAACTCAGTTTTCACACTCTATGCTTAGTGCCCTTTGAGTGCCTAGGACTGAAATGAAGCTTGGTGAGCATCCCACACAAACGAATGCTCCACATGCGGGTTTCACATGCCACCAACTCCACATTCTCAGGCAAATTCAGCGCCACAGCCGTTTTCAGATAGCCCTCAATGCAAAGGCTCTAGACGCAAATATTGGTGTGAGAGCTAATTCAATCAAGGAAACACTGCATGTTGGTGAAGGGCATATTGAAGAAGGATCAGCCGAGTGGTTCTTGTGGGAGAACAACTCCATTTGGCTCACTAACTTCACACACCATCAGGCTTCCAAGCAGCTCTCAAGGAAACTCAGTTTTCACACTCTATGCTTAGTGCCCTTTCACTGCATTATCTAGGAATGAACCTGGTAGAGCATCCCACACAAACGAATGCTCCACATGCGGGTTTCACATGCCACCAACCTCCACATTCACAGGCAACTTCAGCGCCACAGCCGTTTTCAGATAGCCCTCAATGCAAAGGCTCTAGACGCAAATATTGGTGTGAGAGCTAATTCAATCAAGGAAACACTGCATGTTGGTGAAGGGCATATTGAAGAAGGATCAGCCGAGTGGTTCTTGTGGGAGAACAACTCCATTTGGCTCACTAACTTCACACACCCATCAGGCTTCCAAGCAGCTCTCAAGGAAACTCAGTTTTCACCACTCTATGCTTAGTGCCCTTTGAGTGCCTAGGACTGAAATGAAGCTTGGTGAGCATCCCACACAAACGAATGCTCCACATGCGGGTTTCACATGCCACCAACTCCACATTCACAGGCAACTTCAGCGCCACAGCCGTTTTCAGATAGCCCTCAATGCAAAGGCTCTAGACGCAAATATTGGTGTGAGAGCTAATTCAATCAAGGAAACACTGCATGTTGGTGAAGGGCATATTGAAAGAAGGATCAGCCGAGCGGTTCTTGTGGGAGAACAACTCCATTTGGCTCACTAACTTCACACACCATCAGGCTTCCAAGCAGCTCTCAAGGAAACTCAGTTTTCACACTCTATGCTTAGTGCCCTTTAAGTGCATTATCTAGGAATGAACCTGGTAGAGCATCCCACATAAACGAATGCTCCACATGCGGGGTTTCACATGCCACCAACTCCACATTCTCAGGCAAATTCAGCGCCACAGCCGTTTTCAGATAGCCCTCAATGCAAAGGCTCTAGACGCAAATCTTGGTGTGAGAGCTAATTCAATCAAGGAAACACTGCATGTTGGTGAAGGGGCATATTGAAGAAGGATCAGCCGAGTGGTTCTTGTGGGAGAACAACTCCATTTGGCTCACTAACTTCACACACCATCAGGCTTCCAAGCAGCTCTCAAGGAAACTCAGTTTTCACACTCTATTCTTAATGCCCTTGCACTGCATTATCTAGGAACGAACCTGGTAGAGCATCCACACAAACGAATGCTCCACATGCGGGTTTCACATGCCACCAACTCCACATTCACAGGCAAATTCAGCACCACATCCGTTTTCAGATAGCCCTCAATGCAAAGGCTCTAGACGCAAATATTGGTGTGAGAGCTATTCAATCAAGGAAACACTGCATGTTGGTGAAGGGCATATTGAAGAAGGATCAGCCGAGCGGTTCTTGTGGGAGAACAACTCCATTTGGCTCACTAACTTCACACACCATCAGGCTTCCAAGCAGCTCTCAAGGAAACTCAGTTTTCACACTCTATGCTTAGTGCCCTTTGAGTGCAATATTTAAGAATGAACTTGGTAGAGCATCCCACACAAACGAATGCTCCACATGCAGGTTTCAAATGCCACCAACTCCACATTCACAGGCAACTTCAGCGCCACAGCCGTTTTCAGATAGCCCTCAATGCAAAGGCTCTAGACGCAAATATTGGTGTGACAGCTAATTCAATCAAGGAAACACTGCATGTTGGTGAAGGGCATATTGAAGAAGGATCAGCCGAGTGGTTCTTGTGGGAGAACAACTCCATTTGGCTCACTAACTTCACACACCATCAGGCTTCCAAGCAGCTCTCAAGGAAACTCAGTTTTCACACTCTATGCTTAGTGCCCTTTCACTGCATTATCTAGGAATGAACCTGGTAGAGCATCCCACACAAACGAATGCTCCACATGCGGGTTTCACATGCCACCAACTCCACATTCACAGGCAACTTCAGCGCCACAGCCGTTTTCAGATAGCCCTCAAAGCAAAGGCTCTAGACACAAATATTGGTGTGAGAGCTAATTCAATCAAGGAAACACTGCATGTTGGTGAAGGGCATATTGAAGAAGGATCAGCCGAGTGGTTCTTGTGGGAGAACAACTCCATTTGGCTCACTAACTTCACACACCATCAGGCTTCCAAGCAGCTCTCAAGGAAACTCAGTTTTCACACTCTATGCTTAGTGCCCTTTGAGTGCCTAGGACTGAAATGAAGCTTGGTGAGCATCCCACACAAACGAATGCTCCACGAGCGTGTTTCACATGCCACCAACTCCAAATTCTCAGGCAAATTCAGCGCCACAGCCGTTTTCAGATAGCCCTCAATGCAAAGGCTCTAGACGCAAATATTGGTGTGAGAGCTAATTCAATCAAGGAAACACTGCATGTTGGTGAAGGGCATATTGAAGAAGGATCAGCCGAGTGGTTCTTGTGGGAGAACAACTCCATTTGGCTCACTAACATCACACACCATCAGGCTTCCAAGCAGCTCTCAAGGAAACTCAGTTTTCACACTCTATGCTTAGTGCCCTTTCACTGCATTATCTAGGCGTGAACCTGGTAGAGCATCCCACACAAACGAATGCTCCACAAGCGGGTTTCACATGCCACCAACTCCACATTCACAGGCAACTTCAGCGCCCACACCCGTTTTCAGATAGCCCTCAATGCAAAGGCTCTAGACGCAAATATTGGTGTGAGAGGTAATTCAATCAAGGAAACACTGCATGTTGGTGAAGGGCATATTGAAGAAGGATCAGCCGAGAGGTTCTTGTGGGAGAACAACTCCATTTGGCTCACTAACTTCACACACCATCAGGCTTCCAAGCAGCTCTCAAGGAAACTCAGTTTTCACACTCCATGCTTAGTGCCCTTTGAGTGCATTATCTAGGAATGAACCTGGTAGAACATCCCACACAAACGAATGCTCCACATGCGGGTTTCACATGCCACCAACTCCACATTCACAGGCAACTTCAGCGCCACAGCCGTTTTCAGATAGCCCTCAATGCAAAGGCTCTAGACGCAAATATTGGTGTGAGAGCTAATTCAAACAAGGAAACACTGCATGTTGGTGAAGGGCATATTGAAGAAGGATCAGCCGAGCGGTTCTTGTGGGAGAACAACTCCATTTGGCTCACTAACTTCACACACCATCAGGCTTCCAACAGCT
Source organism: Ochotona princeps (assembly GCF_030435755.1). NCBI lineage: Eukaryota > Metazoa > Chordata > Mammalia > Lagomorpha > Ochotonidae > Ochotona > Ochotona princeps. The sequence goes on from NW_026698356.1 coordinate 28,202, forward strand.
CTCAAGGAAACTCAGTTTTCACACTCTATGCTTAGTGCCCTTTAAGTGCATTATCTAGGAATGAACCTGGTAGAGCATCCCACATAAACGAATGCTCCACATGCGGGTTTCACATGCCACCAACTCCAAATTCTCAGGCAAATTCAGCGCCACAGCCATTTTCAGATAGCCCTCAATGCAAAGGCTCTAGACGCAAATCTTGGTGTGAGAGCTAATTCAATCAAGGAAACACTGCATGTTGGTGAAGGGCATATTGAAGAAGGATCAGCCGAGTGGTTCTTGTGGGAGAACAACTCCATTTGGCTCACTAACTTCACACACCATCAGGCTTCCAAGCAGCTCTCAAGGAAACTCAGTTTTCACACTCTATGCTTAGTGCCCTTTGAGTGCCTAGGACTGAAATGAAGCTTGGTGAGCATCCCACACAAACGAATGCTCCACAAGCGTGTTTCACATGCCACCAACTCCACATTCTCAGGCAAATTCAGCGCCACAGCCGTTTTCAGATAGCCCTCAATGCAAAGGCTCTAGACGCAAATATTGGTGTGAGAGCTAATTCAAACAAGGAAACACTGCATGTTGGTGAAGGGCATATTGAAGAAGGATCAGCCGAGTGGTTCTTGTGGGAGAACAACTCCATTTGGCTCACTAACTTCACACACCATCAGGCTTCCAAGCAGCTCTCAAGGAAACTCAGTTTTCACACTCTATGCTTAGTGCCCTTTCACTGCATTATCTAGGAATGAACCTGGTAGAGCATCCCACACAAACGAATGCTCCACATGCGGGTTTCACATGCCACCAACTCCACATTCACAGGCAACTTCAGCGCCACAGCCGTTTCAGATAGCCCTCAATGCAAAGGCTCTAGACGCAAATATTGGTGTGAGAGCTAATTCAATCAAGGAAACACTGCATGTTGGTGAAGGGCATATTGAAGAAGGATCAGCCGAGTGGTTCTTGTGGAGAAACAACTCCATTTGGCTCACTAACTTCACACACCATCAGGCTTCCAAGCAGCTCTCAAGGAAACTCAGTTTTCACACCCTATGCTTAGTGCCCTTTGAGTGCCTAGGACTGTAATGAACCTGGTAGAGCATCCCACACAAACGAATGCTCCACAAGCGGCTTTCACATGCCACCAACTCCACATTCACAGGCAAATTCAGCGCCACAGCCGTTTTCAGATAGACCTCAATGCAAAGGCTCTAGACGCAAATATTGGTGTGAGAGCTAATTCAAACAAGGAAACACTGCATGTTGCTGAAGGGCATATTGAAGAAGGATCAGCCGAGTGGTTCTTGTGGGAGAACAACTCCATTTGGCTCACTAACTTCACACACCATCAGGCTTCCAAGCAGCTCTCAAGGAAACTCAGTTTTCACACTCTATGCTTAGTGCCCCCTTTGAGTGCATTATCTAGGAGTGAACCTGTAGAGCATCCCACACAAACGAATGCTCCACATGCGGGTTTCACATGCCACCAACTCCACATTCACAGGCAACTTCAGCGCCACAGCCGTTTTCAGATAGCCCTCAATGCAAAGGCTCTAGACGCAAATATTGGTGTGAGAGCTAATTCAATCAAGGAAACACTGCATGTTGGTGAAGGGCATATTGAAGAAGGATCAGCCGAGTGGTTTCTTGTGGGAGAACAACTCCATTTGGCTCACTAACATCACACACCATCAGGCTTCCAAGCAGCTCTCAAGGAAACTCAGTTTTCACACTCTATGCTTAGTGCCCTTTCACTGCATTATCTAGGCGTGAACCTGGTAGAGCATCCCACACAAACGAATGCTCCACAAGCGGGTTTCACATGATACCAACTCCACATTCACAGGCAACTTCAGCGCCACACCCGTTTTCAGATAGCCCTCAATGCAAAGGCTCTAGACGCAAATATTGGTGTGAGAGGTAATTCAATCAAGGAAACACTGCATGTTGGTGAAGGGCATATTGAAGAAGGATCAGCCGAGAGGTTCTTGTGGGAGAACAACTCCATTTGGCTCACTAACTTCACACACCATCAGGCTTCCAAGCAGCTCTCAAGGAAACTCAGTTTTCACACTCTATGCTTAGTGCCCTTTGAGTGCATTATCTAGGAATTAACCTGGTAGAACATCCCACACAAACGAATGCTCCACATGCGGGTTTCACATGCCACCAACTCCACATTCACAGGCAACTTCAGCGCCACAGCCGTTTTCAGATAGCCCTCAATGCAAAGGCTCTAGACGCAAATATTGGTGTGAGAGCTAATTCAAACAAGGAAACACTGCATGTTGGTGAAGGGCATATTGAAGAAGGATCAGCCGAGCGGTTCTTGTGGGAGAACAACTCCATTTGGCT